>NC_053023.1:661243038-661335317 GCF_003073215.2 Triticum urartu | reverse complement strand
ATAATCTTTATCAGAAACACATATAGGTGAAGTAGCAAAAGCAGGGTCGGGTCTCATTCTATCTCTTAGTGATTCTTTGTTCCATTTAATTAATAACCTCTTAAGCTCATATCTATCCCTGCAAGCAAAAATAGTGGCAGAAGATTCCTTATCAAAAAGATAACCTTTAGGCATAACAGGCATGTTTTCATCATCACTATCATCATCGTATTCAGGTACAATAATTTCTTTTTCTCTAGCTCTAGCAATTTGTTTCTCAAGAAATTCACCGAGGGGCACAGTAGTATCAGACATAGAAGCAGTTTCATCATAAGTATCATGCATAGCAGAAGTGGCATCATCAATAACATGCGACATATCAGAACGAATAGCAGAAGCGGGTGTAGGTGTCGCAAACTTACTCATAACAGAAGGTGAATCAAGTGCAGAGCTAGATGGCAGTTCCTTACCTCCCCTCGTAGTTGAGGGATAGATCTTGGTTTTTGGATCTCTCAAGTTCTTCATAGTGTCCAGCAAATATAAATCCTAAGTGACTCAAAGAATAGAGTTATGCTCCCCGGCAACGGCGCCAGAAATTGGTCTTGATAACCCACAAGTATAGGGGATCGCAATAGCTTTCGAGGGTAGAGTATTCAACCCAAATTTATTGATTCGACACAAGGGGGGCCAAAGAATATTCTCAAGTATTAGCAGCTGAGCTGTCGATTCAACCACACCTGGAAACTTAGTATCTGCAGCAAAGTGTTTAGTAGCAAAGTAATATGATAGTGGTGGTAGCGGCAACAAAAGTAAAGACAGCAAAAGTAATGTTTTTTGGTATTTTGTAGTGATTGTAACAGTAGCAACGGAAAAGTAAATAAGCATAAACCAGTATATGGAAAACTCGTAGGCACCGGATCAGTGATGGATAATTATGCCGGATGCGGTTCATCATGTAACAGTCATAACATAGGGTGACACAGAACTAGCTCCAATTCATCAATGTAATGTAGGCATGTATTCCGTATATAGTCATACATGCTTATGGAAAAGAACTTGCATGACATCTTTTGTCCTACCCTCCTGTGGCAGCGGGGTCCTATTGGAAACTAAGGGATATTAAGGCCTCCTTTTAATAGAGAACCGGAACAAAGCATTAGCACATAGTGAATACATGAACTCCTCAAACTATGGCCATCATCGGGAGTGGTCCCGATTATTGTCACTTCAGGGTTGCCGGATCATAACACATAGTAGGTGACTATAGACTTGCAAGATAGGATCTAGAACTCACATATATTCATGAAAACATAATAGGTTCAGATCTGAAATCATGGCACTCGGGCCCTAGTGACAAGCATTAAGCATAGCAAAGTCATAGCAACATCAATCTCAGAACATAATGGATACTAGGGATCAAACCCTAACAAAACTAACTCAATTACATGATAAATCTCATCCAACCCATCACCGTCCAGCAAGCCTACGATGGAATTACTCACGCACGGCAGTGAGCATCATGAAATTGGTGATGGAGGATGGTTGATGATGACGACGGCAACGAATCCCCCTCTCCGGAGACCCGAACGGACTCCAGATCAGCCCTCCCGAGAGGTTTTAGGGCTTGGCGGCGGCTCCGTATCGTAAAACGCGATGATTTCTTCTCTCTGATTTTTTTTCTCTCCGAAAGCATATATATAGAGTTGGAGTTGGCGTCGGAGGGTCAATAGGGGGCCCACAAGGTAGGGGGGCGCCCCCCACCCTCGTGGAAAGGGTGTGGGCCCCCTAGTCTTCATATTTGGTGAGGATTTTTTTATTATTTTTTATAAGACCTCCCGTGGAGTTTCAGGTCATTCCGAGAATATTTGTTTTCTGCACATAAAACAACACCATGGTAATTCTGCTGAAAACAGCGTCAGACCGGGTTAGTTCCATTCAAATTATACAAGTTAGAGTCCAAAACAAGGGCAAAAGTGTTTGGAAAAGTACATACGACGGAGACGTATCATTAGCTGTAGAGCCTTATTAGTAGCGCCGGTCCCCGCGCTACTGAGAGGCCCAAAACCCGCGCTGCTGCTAGGCTTTTCCCTAGTAGTGTATGGACCTGTAGGTCTAAGGTAAACTACTCACACTTCATCGAAGGGGCTATGGTGTTGATGTAGAAGCCCTCCGTGATCGATGCCCCCTCCGGCGGAGCTCCAGAACAGGCCCCAAGATGGGATCTCGTGGATACATAAAGTTACGGCGGTGGAATTAGGGTTTTGGCTCCGTATCTGATCGTTTGGGGGTACGTAGGTATATATAGGAGGAAGGAGTACATCGGTGGAGCAATAGGGGGCCCACGAGGGTGGAGGGCGCGCCTGGGGGAGTAGGCGCGCCGCCTACCTCGTGGCCTCCTCTTTTCTTTCTTGACGTAGGGTCCAAGTCTCCCGGGTTTTGTTCGTTGAGAAAATCACGTTCCCGAAGGTTTCATTCCATTTGGAGTCCGTTTGATATTCCTTTTCTTCGTAACCCTAAAACAGGCAAAAAAACAGCAATTCTGGGCTGGGCCTCCGGTTAATAGGTTAGTCCCAAAAATAATATAAAAGTGGATAATAAAGCCCAATAATGTCCAAAGCAGTAGATAATATAGCATGGAGCAATCAAAAATTATAGATACGTTGGAGACGTATCAGCCTCTCCGATGATGTGTGAGTAGTTTACCTCACACCTTCGGGTCCATAGTTATTAGCTAGATGGCTTCTTCTCTCTCTTTGGATCTCAATACAAAGTTCTCCTCGATTCTCTTGGAGATCTATTCGATGTAATCTTCTTTTGCGGTGTGTTTGTCGAGATCCGATGAATTGTGGGTTTATGATCAAGATTATCTATGAACAATATTTGAATCTTCTCTGAATTCTTTTATGTATGATTGGTTATCTTTGCAAGTCTCTTCGAATTATCCGTTTGGTTTGGCCTACTAGATTGATCTTTCTTGCAATGGGAGAAGTGCTTAGCTTTGGGTTCAATCTTGCGGTGCTCGATCCCAATGACAGTAGGGGAAACGACACGTATTGTATTGTTGCCATTGAGGATAAAAAGATGGGGTTTATATCATATTGCATGAGTTTATCCTCTACATCATATCATCTTGCTTAAAGCGTTACTCTGTTCTTATGAACTTAATACTCTAGATGCATGCTGGATAGCGGTTGATGTGTGGAGTAATAGTAGTATATGCAGGCAGGAGTCAGTCTACTTGTCACGGACGTGATGCCTACATACATGATCATACCTAGATATTATCATAACTATGCTCAATTCTATCGATTGCTCGACAGTAATTTGTTCACCCACCGTAATACTTATGCTATCTTGAGAGAAGCCACTAGTGAAACCTATGGCCCCCGGGTCTATTTTCCATCATACAAGTTTCCAATCTATTTTATTTTTTAATCTTTACTTTCAATTTATATCATAAAAATACCAAAAAAATTATCTTATTATTATTATCTCTATCAGATCTCACTCTTGCAAGTGGCCGTGAACCCCTTTATCGCGTTGGTTGCGAGGTTCTTATTTGTTTGTGTAGGTACGAGGTGACTCGCACGTGGTCTCCTACTGGATTGATACCTTGGTTCTCAAAAACTGAGGGAAATACTTACGTTGCTTTGCTGCATCACCCTTTCCTCTTCAAGGGAAAACCAACGCATGCTCAAGAGGTAGCAAGAAGGTTTTCTGGCGCCGTTGCCGGGGAGCAATAGCGTGGGGTGAATATTCTCGTGTGTGCTTGTTTGCTTTATCACTAAGTATTTTTTATTTGCTGTTCTAAGTTGTTCTCTATCTTTAGTTATGGATATGGAACACGAAAGACCAAAAAAATTAGGTGTACCTGCTACTCATGGAGATGGGGAACCTCCTAAAACCCTCGATGCTGGTTATGTGAAAAATATTATGTACTACTTTGATAATCCTGAGAAAACCCCATTCAACTATGTAATGAGAGACACGTTGGATCAATTTCAATACTTTAGGGATTATCGCTTGACTCAAAAAGGGAAACTATTATGGGATCAAATTCATAGGTTGCATCGGTATGCTCGGGAACTATGCTTGAGATATGACTATACTTGTTGCTCTAGGATCAAGGCTCCACACCTTCCCTTTTCATGCAAATTTAATGATGATAAAACCTTGGCATCTTATGCTAATGGTATATATGATTACTACGATGTGGAACAAATAGAAGAATCTGTTGCTTTTATGGGTGCTTATGAAATTGAATCTTTGTTTAAAGAGTGTGAAAATCTTGATGATGCTGTTTACGGACCTGAAAATTTTGCTATACTTAAATATTGCTATGAGAATTATGAATTCAATTCCGATATTGATGATTTTATTGATAGAGTCTCCGCTGTCCAAGAAGATACTAATATTTTGCAGGAGTCTATGGAAGAAGAAATTAATGACATTGTGAGCTTATTGGATGAAAAAATGAGGAGGAGAGCGAAGAACAAAAGGAGGAAGAGCGGATTGATCACCCATGCCCACCGTCTAATGAGAGTAACTCTTCAGCTCATACATTGTTTAATTTCCCTTCATTCTTACCGAAGGATGATTGCTATGATGACTGTTATGATCCCGTTGATTCTCTTGAAATATCCCTTTTTGATGATGCTTGCTATGCTTGTGGCCAAGATGCCAATATGAATTATGCTTATGGAGATGAACTTGCTATAGTTCCTTATGTTAAACATGAAATTGTTGCTATTGCACCTACGCATGATAGTCCTATTATCTTTTTGAATTCTCCCAACTACACTATATCGGAGAAGTTTACCCTTATTAAGGATTATATTGATGGATTGCTTTTTACTATTACACATGATGATTTTGATAGATATAATATGCATGTGTTTTCTGCTCCTACTTGCAATTATTATGAGAGAGGAACTACATCTCTGCCTCTTTATGTTTCCAACACGAAAAAATTGCAAGAAACTGTTTATAATATGCATTGGCCTTTACTTTGTGTGCATGAATTGTTCTTTTATGACATGTCGATGCATAGGAAGAGAGTTACACTTTGTCATTACATGATATATGTTACTTTTTGCTCACTAATAAATTAAAAATCATTGTTAATTAAAATTGGCTTTGATATACCTTGGGATCCGGGTGGATCCATTACTTGAGCACTATATGCCTAGCTTAAGGCTTTAAAGAAAAGTGCTTGTTGGGAGACAACCCAATATTTTTCCTTGCTGTTATTCAATAAATAATTAATCTAGCCTCTGTTTAGATGTGGTTTTATGCTTTTAATTAGTTTTTGTGCCAAGTAGAACCTTTGGGAAGACTTGGGGAAAGTCTATGCGATCTTGCTGTAAAAAACAGAAACTTTAGCGCTCACGCGATTTGCTGCCATTTTTTACTGGAGAGTGATATTTAGTTAATTATTTTTGCAGATGATTAATAGAAAAATTCCTCACGTCCATCAATTTATTTTAGAATTTTTGTGGTTCCATAAGTATGCGTTTGATACAGATTACTACAGACTGTTCTGTCTTTGACAGATTCTGTTTTCCGTGTGTTGTTTGCTTATTTTGATGAATCTATGGCTAGTAATGGAGTTTATAAACCATAGAAAAGTTGGAATAAAGTAGTTTTAACACCAATACAAATAAATAATGAGTTCATTACAGTACCTTGAAGTGGTGTTTTGTTTTCTTTCGCTAACGGAGCTCACGAGATTTTCTGTTAAGTTTTGTGTTGTGAAGTTTTCAAGTTTTGGGTAAAGATTTGATGGATTATGCAACAAGGAGTGGCAAGAGACTAAGCTTGGGGATGCTCAAGGCACCCCAAGGTAAAATCCAAGGACACCAAAAAGGCTAAGCTTGGGGATGCCCCGGAAGGCATCCCCTCTTTTGTCTTCGTTCATCGGTAACTTTACTTGGAGCTATATTTTTATTCACCACATGATATGTGTTTTGCTTGGAGCGTCTTGTATGATTTGAGTCTTTGCTTTTTAGTTTACCACAATCATCCTTGATTTACACACCTTTTGAGAGATACACACATGAATCGGAATTTATTAGAATACTCTACGTGCTTCCCTTATATCTTTTGAGCTATATAGTTTTTGCTCTAGTGCTTCACTTATATCTTTTAGAGCACGGTGGTGGTTTTATTTTATATAAATAATTGATCTCCCATGCTTCACTTATATTATTTTGAGAGTCCTTTAGAACAGAATGTTAATTTACTTTTAGGCATAATAAAAACTTTCATATAAGTGCATTGGATACTATGAGAAGTTTGATACTTGATAATTGTTTTGAGATATGGAGATGGTGATATTAGAGTCATGCTAGTTGAGTAGTTGTGAATTTAAGAAATACTTGTGTTGAAGTTTGAGATTCCCGTAGCATGCACGTATGGTGAACCGTTATGTGATGAAGTCGGAGCATGATTTATTTATTGATTGTCTTCCTTACGAGTGGCGGTCGGGGACGAGCGATGGTCTTTTCCTACCAATCTATTCCCCTAGGAGCATGCGTGTAGTACTTTGTTTCGATAACTAATAGATTTTTGCAATAAGTATGTGAGTTCTTTATGACTAATGTTGATTCCATGGATTATACGCACTCTCACCATCCACATTTGCTAGCCTCTCTATTACCGCACACTTTTTGCCGGTATCATACACCCACCATGTACCTTCCTCAAAAAAGCCACCATACCTAACTATTATGGCATTTCCATAGCCATTCCGAGATATATTGCCATGCAACTTTCCACCGTTCCGTTTGTTATGGCACGCTTCATCATTGTCATATTGCCATGCATGATCATGTAGTTGACATCATATTTGTGGCAAAGCCACCGTTCATAAAAATTTTCATACATGTCACTCTTGATTCATTGCATATCCCGGTACACCGCCGGAGGCATTCACATAGATTCATGTTTTGTTCTAAGTATTGAGTTGTAATTCTTGAGTTGTAAGTAAAAGAAGTGTGATGATCATCATTATTAGAGCATTGTCCCAGTGAGGAAAGGATGATGGAGACTATGATTCCCCCACAAGTTGGGATGAGACTCCGGACGAAAAATAAAAAATAAAAGAGGCCAAAAAAAAGAAGGCCCAAATAAAAAAATAAAAAAATGAGAGAAAAAGAGAGAAGGGACAATGTTACTATCCTTTTTCCACACTTGTGCTCCAAAGTAGCACCATGATCTTCATGATAGAGAGTCTCCTATGTTGTCACTTTCATAAACTAGTGGGAATTTACATTATAGAACTTGGTTTGTATATTCCAATGATGGGCTTCCTCAAATTTCCCTAGGTCTTCGTGAGCAAGCAAGTTGGATGCACACCCACTTAGTTTCTTTTGTTGACCTTTCATACACTTATAGCTCTAGTGCATCCGTTGCGTGGCAATCCCTACTCACTCACATTGATATCTATTGATGGGCATCTCCATAGCCCGTTGATACGCCTAGTTGATTTGTGACTATCTTCTCCTTTTTGTCTTCTCCACAACCACCATTCTATTCCACCTATAGTGCTATGTCCATGGCTCACGCTCATGTATTGCGTGAAAGTTGAAAAAGTTTGAGAACATCAAAAGTATGAAACAATTGCATGGCTTGTCATCGGGTTTGTGCATGATTTAATATTTTGTGTGATGAAGATAGAGCATAGCCAGACTATATGATTTTGTAGGGATAACTTTCTTTGGCCATGTTATTTTGAGAAGACATGATTGCTTAGTTAGTATGCTTGAAGTATTATTATTTTTATGTCAATATTAAACTTTTATCTTGAATCTTTAGGATCTGAACATTCATGCCACAATAAAGAAAATTACATTGAGAAATATGTTAGGAAGCATTCCACATCAAAAATTCTGTTTTTATCATTTACCTACTCGAGGACGAGCAGGAATTAAGCTTGGGGATGCTTGATACGTCTCCAACACATCTATAATTTTTGATTGTTCCATGCTATTATATATTCTGTTTTGGATGTTTAATTGGCTTATTTATACACTTTTATATTATTTTTGGGACTAGCCTATTAACCGGAGGCCCAGCCCAAATTGCTGTTTTTTTGCCTATTTCAGTGTTTCGCGGAAAAAGAATATCAAACGGGGTCCAAACGGAATGAAACCTTCGGGAGTTGATTTTTGGAACAAACGTGATCCAGAGGACTATGAGTGGATGTCAAGCAACCAACAAGGAAGCCACGAGGCAGGGGGCGCGCCTACCCCCCTGGGCGCGCCCTCCACCCTCATGGGCCCCTCGTGGCTCCACCGACCTACTTCTTCCTCCTATATATACCTACGTACCCTGAAAACATCGGAGAGCACCACGAAAACCTAATTCCACTGCCGCAACCTTCTGTACCCGTGAGATCCCATCTGGGGCCTTTTCCGGCACTCCGCCGGAGGGGGATTGATCACAGAGGGCTTCTACATCAACACCATAGCCTCTCCGATGATGTGTGAGTAGTTTACCTCAGACCTTCGGGTCCATAGTTATTATCTAGATGGCTTCTTCTCTCTCTTTGGATCTCAATACAAAGTTCTCCTTGATTCTCTTGGAGATCTATTCGATGTAATCTTCTTTTAAGGTATGTTTGTCGAGATCTGATGAATTGTGGGTTTATGATCAAGATTATCTATGAACAATATTTGAATCTTCTCTGAATTATTTTATGTATGATTGGTTTATCTTTGCAAGTCTCTTCGAATTATCAGTTTGGTTTGGCCTACTAGATTGATCTTTCTTGCAATGGGAGAAGTGCTTAGCTTTGGGTTCAATCTTGCGGTGCTCGATCCCAGTGACAGTAGGGGAAACGACACGTATTGTATTGTTGCCACCGAGGATAAAAAGATGGGGTTTATATCATATTACATGAGTGTATCCCTCTACATCATGTCATCTTGCTTAAAGCGTTACTCCGTTCTTATGAACTTAATACTCTAGATGCATGCTGGATAGCGGTCGATGTGTGGAGTGCTACCTCTTGAGCACTGCGCTGGTTTTCCCTTGAAGAGGAAAGGGTGATGCAGCAAAGTAGCGTAAGTATTTCCCTCAGTTTTTGAGAACCAAGGTATCAATCCAGTAGGAGGCTACGCGTGAGTCCCTCGCACCTAAACAAAACAAATAAGTCCTCGCAACCAACGTGGTAAGGGGTTGTCAATCCCTACACGGTCACTTACGAGAGTGAGATCTGATAGATATGATAAGATAATATTTTTGGTATTTTTATGATAAAGATGCAAAGTAAAATAAAAGGCAATGAAAATAACTAAGTGTTGCAAGATTAATATGATGGAAGATAGACCCGGGGGCCATAGGTTTCACTAGTGGCTTCTCTCAATAGCATAAGTATTTTACGGTGGGTGAAAAAATTACTGTTGAGCAATTGACAGAATTGAGCATAGTTATGAGAATATCTAGGTATGATCATGTATATAGGCATCACGTCCGAGACAAGTACACCGACTCCTGCCTGCATCTACTACTATTACTCCACACATCGACCGCTATCCAGCATGCATCTAGAGTATTAAGTTCATAAGAACAGAGTAACGCCTTAAGCAAGATGACATGATGTAGAGGGATAAATTCATGAAATATGATAAAAAAACCATCTTGTTATCCTTGATGGCAACAATACAATACGTGCCTTGCTGCCCCTACTGTCACTGGGAAAGGACACCGCAAGATTGAACCCAAAGCTAAGCACTTCTCCCATTGCAAGAAAGATCAATCTAGTAGGCCAAACCAAACTGATAATTCGAAGAGACTTGCAAAGATAACCAATCATACATAAAATAATTCAGAGAAGATTCAAATATTGTTCATAGATAAACTTGATCATAAACCCACAATTCATCGGTCTCAACAAACACACCGCAAAAGAAGATTACATCGAATAGATCTCCACAAGAGAGGGGGAGAACATTGTATTGAGATCCAAAAAGAGAGAAGAAGCCATCTAGCTAATAACTATGGACCCGAAGGTGTGAGGTAAACTACTCACACATCATCGGAGAGGCTATGGTGTTGATGTAGAAGCCCTCCGTGATCGATGCCCCCTCCGGTGGAGCTCCGGAACAGGCCCCAAGATGGGATCTCGTGGATACAGAAAGTTACGGCAGCGGAATTAGGGTTTTGGCTCTGTATCTGATCGTTTGGGGGTACGTAGGTATATATAGGAGGAAGGAGTACGTCAGTGGAGCAACAGTGGGCCCACGAGGGTGGAGGGCGCGCCTGGGGGGTAGGCATGCCCCCCTAGCTTGTGGCTTCCCTGTTGGTTGCTTGACGTAGGGTCCAAGTCTCCTGGATCTTGTTCGTTCCAAAAATCATGTTCCCGAAGGTTTCATTCCGTTTGGACTCCGTTTGATATTCTTTTTCTATGAAACTCTGAAATAGGCAAAAAAAATAGCAATTCTGGGCTGGGCCTCCGGTTAATAGGTTAGTCCCAAAAATAATATAAAAGTGAATAATAAAGCCCAATAATGTCCAAAACAGAAGATAATGTAGCATGGAGCAATCAAAAATTATAGATACGTTGGAGACGTATCAAGCATCCCCAAGCTTAATTCCTACTCGTCCTCGAGTAGGTAAATGATAAAAATAGAATTTTTGATGCGGAATGCTACTAGGCATAATTTCAATGTAATTCTTCTTAATTGTGGTATGAATATTAAGATCCGAAAGATTCAAGACAAAAGTTTAATATTGACACAAAAATAATAATACTTCAAGCATACTAACTAAGCAATTATGTCTTCTCAAAATAACATGGCCAAAGAAAGTTGTCCCTACAAAATCATATAGTCTGGCTATGCTCTATCTTCACCACACAAAGTATTTAAATCATGCACAATCCCGATGACAAGCCAAGCAATTGTTTCATACTTTTAACATTCTCAAAAAATTTCAATCTTCACGCAATACATGAGCGTGAGCCATGGACATAACACTATATGTGGAATAGAATGGTGGTTGTGGAGAAGACAAAAAGGGAGAAGATAGTCTCACATCAACTAGGCGTACGGGCTATGGAGATGCCCATCAATAGATATCAATGTGAGTGAGTAGGGATTGCCATGCAACGGATGCACTAGAGCTATAAGTATATGAAAGCTCAACAAAGGAAACTACGTGGGTGTGCATCCAACTCGCTTGCTCACGAAGACCTAGGGCATTTTGAGGAAGCCCATCATTGGAATATGCAAGCCAAGTTCTATAATGAAAAATTCCCACTAGTATATGAAAGTGATATCATAGGAGACTCTCTATCATGAAGATCATGGTGCTACTTTGAAGCAAAAGTGTGGTAAAACGATAGTAGCATTGTCCCTTCTCTCTTTTTCTCTCATTTTTTTATTTGGGCCTTTTCTTTTTTTATGGCCTCTTATTTTTGGGCTTCTTTGGCCTCTTTTTATTTTATTTTTTTTTATTTTTCGTCCGGAGTCTCATCCCGACTTGTGGGGAATCATAGTCTCCATCATCCTTTCCTCACTAGGACAATGCTCTAATAATGATGATCATCACACTTTTATTTTCTTACAACTCAAGAATTACAACTCGACACTCAGAACAAGATATGACTCGATATGAATGCCTCCGGCGGTGTACCGGGATATGCAATGACTCATGAGTGACATGTATGAAAGAATTATGAACGGTGGCTTTGCCACAAATACAATGTCAACTACATGATCATGCAAAGCAATATGACAATGATGAAGTGTGTCATAATAAACGAAACGGTGGAAAGTTGCATCACAATATATCTCGGAATGGCTATGGAAATGCCATGATAGGTAGGTATGGTGGCTGTTTTGAGGAAGGTATATGGTGGGTGTATGATATCGGCGAAAAGTGTGCGGTATTAGAGAGGCTAGCAATGGTGGAAGGAAGAAATGTACGTATGATCCATGGACTCAACCTTAGTCATAAAGAACTCATATACTTATTGCAAAAATTTACAAGTTATCAAAGCAAAGTATTACGCGCATGCTCCTAGGGGGATAGATTGGTAGGAAAAGACCATCGCTCGTCCCCGACCGCCACTCATAAGGAAGACAATCAATAAATAAATTATTCTCTGACTTCATCACATAACGGTTCACCATACGTGCATGGTACGGGAATCATAAACTTTAACACAAGTATCTCTCAAATTCACAACTACTCAACTAGCATGACTCTAATATCGCCATCTTTATATCTCAAAACAATCATCAAGCATCAAACTTCTCTTAGTATTCAACACACTCATAAGAAAGTTTTTACTAATCTTGTATACCTAGCATATTAGGATTATTTAAGCAAATTACCATGCTATTTAAGACTCTCAAAATAATCTAAGTGAAGCATGAGAGATCAATAGTTTCTATAAAATAAATCCACCACCGTGCTCTAAAAGGTATAAGTGAAGTACTAGAGCAAAACTATATAACTCAAAAGATATAAGTGAAGCACATAGAATATTCTAATAATTTCCGAATCATGTGTGTCTCTCTCAAAAGGTGTGTACAGCAAGGATTATTGTGGAAAACTAACAAATAAAGACTCAAATAATACAAGACGCTCCAAGAAAAACACATATCATGTGGTGAATAAAAATATAGCTCCAAGTAAAGTTACCGATGGAAGTAGACAAAAGAGGGGATGCCTTCCGGGGCATCCCCAAGCTTTGGATTTTAGGTGTCCTTAGATTATCTTGGGGGTTCCATGGGCATCCCCAAGCTTAGGCTCTTGCCACTCCTTGTTCCATAATCCATCAAATCTTTACCCAAAACTTGAAAACTTCACAACACAAAACTTAAAGTAGAAAATCTCGTGAGCTCCGTTAGCGAAAGAAAACAAAACACCACTTCAAGGTACTGTAATGAACTCATTATTTATTTATATTTTTGTTAAACCTACTGTATTCCAACTTCTCTATGGTTTATAAACTATTTTACTAGCCATAGATTCATCAAAATAAGCAAACAACACACGAAAAACAGAATCTGTCAAAAAAAGAACAGTCTGTAGTAATCTGTAGCTAACGCAAGATCTGGAACCCCAAAAATTCTAAAATAAACTGCTGGACGTGAGGAATTTATATATTAATCATCTTCAAAAATAATTAACTAAATATCACTTTCCAAATAAAAATGGCAGCAGTTCTCGTGAGCGCTAAAGTTTCTGTTTTTTACAGCAAGATTAACAAGACTTTCCCCAAGTCTTCCCAACGGTTCTACTTGGCAAAAACACTAATTAAACACAAAAACACAACCAAAACAGAGGCTAGATAAATTATTTATTACTAAACAGTGGAAAAAAGCAAGGAATAAAAATAAAATTGGGTTGCCTCCCAACAAGCACTATCGTTTAACGCCCCTAGCTAGGCGTAAAAAGCAAGGATAGATCTATGTATTGCCATCTTTGGTAGGCAACCCATAAGTGGCTCTCATAATAGATTCATAAGGTAATTTGATTTTATTTCAAGGAAAGTGTTCCATGCCTTTCCTTAACGGAAATTGGAATCTAATATTTCCTTCCTTCATATAAATAATTGCACCAATCGTTCTAAGGAAAGGTTTACCAAGAATAATAGGACATGAAGGATTGTAATCTATGTCAAGAACAATAAAATATACGGGCACATAGTTCCTATTTGCAACAATAAGAACATCAATAATTCTTCCCATAGGTTTCTTAATAGTGGAATCCGCAAGGTGCAAGTTTAAAGAGCAATCATCAAAATCACGGAAACCTAACAAATCACACAAAGTCTTTGGAATCGTGGAAACACTAGCACCCAAATCACACAAAGCATAGCATTCATGATCTTTAATTTTAATTTTAATAATAGGTTCCCACTCATCATAAAGTTTTCCAGGGATAGAAACTTCCAACTCAAGTTTTTCTTCATAAGATTGCATCAAAGCATCAACGATATGTTTGGTAAAAGCTTTATTTTGACTATAAGCATGTGGAGAATTTAGCATGGATTGCAACAAGGAAATACAATTTATCAAAGAGCAATTATCATAATTAAATTCCTTGAAATCCAAAATAGTAGGTTCATTAACATCTGGAGTTTTGATCCCACTTTCATCAAATTTAGCATCAAAATCTAAAAACTCCAAATTTTTGGAATGCCTTCTAGGTAAAGGTGGATCATATTCAGTCCCATCATTATCAAGATTCATATTGCAAAACAAAGATTTAATAGGGGACACATCAATAACTTTTAGATCTTTATCTTTATTATCATGGAAACTAGAAGAACACGCTATTATAAAGGAATCTTTCTTAGCACGCATCCTAGCGGTTCTTTCTTTGCACTCATCAATGGAAATTCTCATGGCTTTGAGAGACTCGATGATATCATGCTTAGGTGGAATAGATCTAAGTTTCAAAGAATCAACATCAAGAGAAATTCTATCAACGTTCCTAGCCAACTCATCAATCTTAAGCAAATTTTCTTCAACCAAAGCATTGAAATTATTTTGCGAAGTAATAAATTATTTAATATTAGATTAAAAATCAGAGGGAATCTTATTATAATTTCCATAAAAATTGTTGTAGGAATTACCATAATTATTAGAGGAATTACTAGGATAAGGCCTAGGATTAAAGTTTCCTCTATACGCGTTGTTACCAAAATTATTCCTACCAACAAAATTCACATCCATAGATTCATTATTATTCTCAATCAAAGTAGACAAAGGCATATCATTAGGATCATAAGAAACACTCTTAGTAGCAAATAATTTCATAAGTTCATCCAACTTTCCACTCAAAACATTAATTTCTTCTATCGCATGCACTTTTTTATTAGTAGATCTTTCAGTGTGCCATTGAGAATAATTAACCATAATATTATCTAGGAGTTTAGTAGATTCTCCTAAAGTGATTTCCATAAAAGTGCCTCCCGCAGCCAAATCTAAAAGATTTCTAGAAGCAAAATTCAATCCGGCATAAAAAATTTGTATAATCATCCACAAATTCAAACCATGTGTTGGGCAATTACATATCATTAATTTTATTCTCTCCCAAGATTGTGCAACATGTTCATGATCAAGTTGCTTAAAATTCATAATATCGTTTCTAAGAGAGATGGTCTTAGCGGAGGAAAATACTTAGATATAAAAACATCTTTGCACTTATTCCAAGAATCAATACTATTTTTACGCAAAGACGAAAACCAAACTTTAGCACGATCTCTAAGCGAAAAAGGAAATAGCTTCAATTTAACAATATCATTGTCCACATCTTTCTTCTTTTGCATATCACACAAATCAACGAAGCTATTTAGATGGGTAGCGGCATCTTCACTAGGAAGGCCGGAAAACGTAACTTTCATGACAAGATTCAGCAAGGTAGCATTAATTTCACAAGATTCAGCATCGGTAAGAGGAGCAATCGGAGTGCTAATAAAATCATTGTTGTTGGTATTGGTAAAGTCACACAATCTAGTGTTATCTTGAGCCATCGTGACAAGCAAGCAATCCAACACACAAGCAAACGAGGAACGGGCAAAAAGAGGCAAATAGAGAAAGAGAGGGAGGATAGAGAGAGGGCGAATAAAACAGCAAGGGTGAAGTGGGGGAGAGGAAAACGATAGGCAAATGGCAAATAATGTAATGCGGGAGATAAGGGTTTGTGATGGGTACTTGGTATGTTGACTTTTGCGTAGACCTCCCCGGCAACGGCGCCAGAAATCCTTCTTGCTACCTCTCGAGCACTGTGTTAGTTTTCCCTTGAAGAGGAAAGGGTGATGCAGCAAAGTAGCGCAAGTATTTCCCTTAGTTTTTGAGAACCAAGGTATCAATCTAGTAGGAGCCTATGCGCGAGTCCCACGCACCTACACAAAACAAATAAATCCTCGCAACCAACGCGATAAGGGGTTGTCAATCCCTACACGGTCACTTACGAGAGTGAGATCTGATAGATATGATAAGATAAGATTTTTGGTATTTTTATGATAAAGATGCAAAGTAAAATAAAACACAATGAAAATAACTAAGTGTTGGAAGATTAATATGATGGAAGATAGACCCGGGGGCCATAGGTTTCACTAGTGGCTTCTCTCAAGAGCATAAGTATTTTACGGTGGGTGAACAAATTACTGTTGAGCAATTGACAGAATTGATCATAGTTATGAGAATATCTAGGTATGATCATGTATATAGGCATCACGTCCAAGACAAGTAGACCGACTCCTGCCTGCATCTACTACTATTACTCCACACATCGACCGCTATCCAGCATGCATCTAGAGTATTAAGTTCATAAGAACAGAGTAACGCCTTAAGCAAGATGACATGATGTAGAGGGATAAATTCATGAAATATGATTAAAAAACCCATCTTGTCATCCTCGATGGCAACAATACAATATGTGCCTTGCTGCCCCTACTGTCACTGGGAAAGGACACTGCAAGATTGAACCCAAAGCTAAGAACTTCTCACATTGCAAGAAAGATCAATCTAGTAGGCCAAACCAAACAGATAATTCGAAGAGACTTGCAAAGATAACCAATCATACATAAAAGAATTCAGAGAAGATTCAAATATTGTTCATAGATAAACTTGATCATAAACCCACAATTCATCGGTCTCAACAAACACACTGCAAAAGAAGATTACATCGAATAGATCTCCACAAGAGAGGGGTAGAACATTGTATTGAGATCCAAAAAGAGAGAAGAAGCCATCTAGCTAATAACTATGGACCCGAAGGTGTGAGGTAAACTACTCACACATCATCGAAGAGGCTATGGTGTTGATGTAGAAGCCCTCCATGATCGATGCCCCCTCCGGCGGAGCTCCGGAACAGACCCCAAGATGGGATCTCGTGGATACAGAAAGTTACGGTGGTGGAATTAGGGTTTTGGCTCTGTATCTGATCGTTTGGGGGTACGTAGGTATATATAGGAGGAAGGAGTGCGTCGGTGGAGCAACAGGGGGCCCACGAGGGTGGAGGGTGCGCCTGGGGAGGGGGGGTAGGCGCGTCCCCCTACCTCGTGGCTTCCCTGTTGGTTGCTTGACGTAGGGTCTAAGTCTCCTGGATCTTGTTCGTTCCAAAAATCACGTTCCCGAAGGTTTCATTCCGTTTGGACTCCATTTGATATTCTTTTTCTGTGAAACTCTGAAATAGGCAAAAAAATAGCAATTCTGGGCTGGGCCTCCGGTTAATAGGTTAGTCGCAAAAATAATATAAAAGTGAATAATAAAGCCCAATAATGTCCAAAACATAAGATAATATAGCATGGAGCAATCAAAAATTATAGATACGTTGGAGACGTATCATGGAGTAATAGTAGTAGATGCAGGCAAGAGTCGGTCTACTTGTCACGGACGTGATGCCTATATACATGATCATACCTAGATATTCTTATAACTATGCTCAATTCTATCAATTGCTCGACAGTAATTTGTTCACCCACCGTAATACTTATGCTATCTTGAGAGAATCCACTAGTGAAACCTATGGCCCCCGGGTCTATTTTCCATCATGCAAGTTTCCAATCTATTTTATTTTGCAATCTTTACTTTCAATTTATATCATAAAAATACCAAAAAATTTATCTTATTATTATCTCTATCAGATCTCACTCTTGCAAGTGGTCGTGAAGGGATTGACAATCCCTTTATCGCGTTGGTTGCGAGGCTCTTATTTGTTTGTGTAGGTACGAGGTGACTCGCGCGTGGTCTCCTACTGGATTGATACCTTGGTTCTCAAAAACTGAGGGAAATACTTACGCTGCTTTGCTGCATCACCCTTTCCTCTTCAAGGGAAAACCAACGCATGCTCAAGAGGTAGCAGCAAGCCCCCCTTTAATCATTCTGATATCGTCCATTTCATTCTTTCTCATGCTTGCATTAGATTTTGCTACTGTAATTGATTCCTCCTATTCTGATGCATAGCCTACTTTTATAACCTGCTTATTGTTACCTACCTACTTATCATAAATTGCTTAGTATAGGTTGGTTAGTGATCCATTAGTGACCCCACCTTGTCCTTGTTGCCCCTGCTTCATCATCGACGACTCGATCAACATGATCGACGACCAGAGCCCGACACCTCACATCACATCACACCCCTTTTGTTGCTCGACTCTGCAGAGCTACTATCGAGTGCCGAGGGTGATACTTCGTAACGCACTCCTGATGATAATTCTGTAGTGTAGCTATTCGGTCGTGGTCAATGAGGGTGATTCCTCCTTCACCATTCCCGATACGGCTCTTTCGTGCAACCTCTCAAGTGTGGACCTCAAGGGTGATTCCTCCCACGTTCACCTTGATGATTACACCGAGTGGAATCCATCGAGGGTGATTCCTTTGGTTTCCCCCCCTTGATGTTTGGACACACGATTACCTGGACTTTACTTGAGACCTTTTTTTAAGTCGGGTCGGCCCTGAGGAGTACCCGCGAGTTGATGTGAAAGTCGGGCGGGCCCGTAGAGCACCCGCGAGTTTTCTATGAGGCAAGGTCGGGCATTCTAGGCCCTTGCCGTAAGTCCATGAGACGGGGCGATGGGGTCACATTATCGTGAGTCTCTGCTCATCTCCGCGAGCCCCCAATGCACTAACAGGTTTGGGTATTTGTTCTAAGTTGGCCTTTGGCCTTTACGCACTAACCACCACGCAGGAATAGTTATGGGCCTCAGCGTCATAGTATCAGTTGAAGCTTTGTCAAATGTCTAGTTCAGCATTGCGGCACAGCCTGGTCGGCACCCCAGTGGATGTGGCCTGGATCGCCCTGCGTGCAACGACCCGGAGTGCAACGGGCGATGGGCCTAAGGCCCCGGAGTGCTTAGGATGTAGATCGGCGGGGACCTCTCTGCTGAGCCTAGGTAGGGCTGCGACATGTTGATCTTCCAAGGCCGGGCATTGACTCGGAAAAGTGTGTTCGTCCAGAGTAATCAAGTGTGTCGGGTAACGTGGTGCACCCCTGCAGGGAAGTTATCTATTCGAATACCGTGTCCACAGTAATGGACGTTCAGACTTGTATCCTGATCTATTACAACTAGAACTGGTTACTTGAGACATGAGATGGATATGTTGGCTCCGGGATTGCTTTTTTGCAGGGAGTTGAGGAAGGATCTCTGAGCTTTAATGTTACAACATGCTTGTTTAATATTAAAATGCTATTATTTACTCTTCTACATGCTGCAAGATGCTTGGAGCTGCTAGCCTTCGATAGGCTATGCCTTCCCCTCTATTCTGGAATTTTGCAGTTTAGTCCACAGATACAACCCTCCCATTTGATATCAATGCATACTTAGTATAGATCTGATGCTTGCGAGTACTTTGGATGAGTACTCACGGTTGCTTTGCTACCCCTTTTCCCCCTTCTTTCTTCTTTCCGATTGTTACAACCAGTTGGTGGATCCCTGGAGCCAAATGGCACCGCCGACGGATACTACTACATGGAGGCCGCCGAAGACCAGGAGTAGTTAGGAAGTCCCAGGCAGGAGGCCTTGCCTCTTCGATCATTGTTGTTTTTGTGCTAGCCTTCTTAAGGCAGTCTTGTTTAACTTATGTCTGTACTCAGATATTGTTGCTTCCGTTGACTCTTGTGTATCGAGCTATGTATTCGAGCCCTCGAGGCCTCTGGCTTGTAATATAAAGCTTGTACTATTTTATTTGTGTTGTGTTGTGATATCTTCCCGTGGGTCCTTGATCTTGATCGTACACATTTGCGTGTATGATTAGTGTACGATCGAATCGGGGCGTCACGTTATCTTTTTTCCACTTATCTCTGGCTACTCATCTCGGACGACTTATCATGGGTGACTTATTCCTGGCTACTTATTTTTTTTCTCTCCCCCTTTCTGGCGACCCATGGACTCGCTTTATATAACAGCTGAGTCCATGGGGTTACAAGAGACTCCAGGTTATACCCGCAGCCGGAGTCCTACTCTGAGTGCTTAAAATCCTCCGTTTCTCCCAAGTTGAAAGTCTCCGTCTTGTATTTGGACTCTAGGTATTGTAGCAGGTCGGGTCTCATCGCAGGCCGGGCCAAGGTTGTAGCCCGCTCATTTGTCTCGCTTATATGTCCTGCTTATTATGTCCCGCTCATTTAACCGAGCAAACTTAACTCCATAGATGACTTGTCCTCGAAGATGACTCAAGTCTAGAGATGACTTATCATCATAAATGACTTAAGTCCAGAGATGACTTATCCTCAGAAATGAGTGAAGTCCATAAATGACTTATCCTCATGAGCCGGGTCTAGCCGCGGGTAACTCCCCTGACAAACCCCGTCAGGGCATGCGGCGGCTATGGGCTTCCCTAGGTCGGCCTAACCGCCCTTAGTACCTCGTGGATTCGCTGCCTCCAATCTTGAAGAACGAGGAGAAGATACAAGGAAGAGGGATAAAAATTAGATGAACATGAAAAAGTAGTAGATTGATTATTCGATTGTGTGTTGTGTTTTCAATCTGAAGGAAATATGCCCTAGAGGCAATAATAAAGTTATTATTTATATTTCCTTATATCATGATAAATGTTTATTATTCATGCTAGAATTGTATTAACCAGAAACTTAGTACATGTGTGAATACATAGACAAACAGAGTGTCACTAGTTTGCCTCTACTTGACTAGCTCGTTGAATCAATGATGGTTATGTTTCCTAACCATACACATGAGTCGTCATTTGATTAACAGGATCACATCATTAGAGAATGATGTGATTGACTTGACCCATCCGTTAGCTTAGCACGATGATCGTTTAGTTTGTTGCTATTGCTTTCTCCATAACTATACATGTTCCTATGACTATGAGATCATGCAACTCCCTAATACCGGAGGAACACTTTGTGTGCTACCAAACGTCACGACATAACTGGGTGATTATAAAGGTGCTCTACAGGTGTCTCCTATGGTATTTGTTGAGTTGACATGGATCAAGATTGGGATTTGTCACTCCGATTGTCGGAGAGGTATCTCTGGGCCCTCTCGATAATGTACATCACTATAAGCCTTGCAAGCAATGTAGCTAATGAGTTAGTTACAGGATGTAGCATTACGGAACGAGTAAAGAGACTTGCCGGTAACGAGATTGAGGTATTGAGATACCACGATCGAATCTCGGGCAAGTAACATACCGATGACAAAGGGAACAATGTATATTGTTATGTGGTTTGACCGATAAAGATCTTCGTAGAATATGTAGGAACCAATATGAGCATCCAGGTTCCACTATTGGTTATTGACCGGAGACATATCTCGGTCATGTCTACATAGTTCTCGAACTCGTAGGGTCCGCACGCTTAACGTTCGGTGACGATCGGTATTATGAGTTTATGTGTTTTGATGCACCGAAGGTAGTTCGGAGTCCCATATTTGATCACGGACATGACGAGGAGTCTCAAAATGGTCGAGAAATAAAGATCGATATATTGGACGACTATATTCGGACACCGGAAGTGTACCGGGTGATTTCGAAGAAAACCAGAGTGCCGGAGGGGTTACCGGAACCCCCCGGGGAAGTATTGGGCCTTAGTGGGCCTTAGGGGAGAGAGAGGGCAGCAGCCCAGGAGGTGGCGCGCCCCCCCAAGGGGAGTCCGAATAGGACTAGGGGAGGGGGCGCGGCCCCTCTTTCCCTCTCCCTCTCCCTCTCTTTCCTTCCCCCTTCCTCCTTCCTAGTAGGACTAGGAAAGGATGAATCCTACTCCTACTAGGAGGAGGATTCCTCCTTTCCTTGGGCGCCGCTAGGGCCGGCTGGCCTCCCCACTTTCTCCTTTATATACGGGGGCAGGGGCACCCTAGGACACACAAATTGATTGTTCCAAGCCGTGTGCGGTGCCCCCCTCCACCATAATCCACCTCAGTCATATCACAGTGGTGCTTAGGTGAAGCCCTGTTCCGCTAGCAACATCATCACCATCATCACGCCGTCGTGCTGACGAAGCTCTCCCTTGAAGCACTACTGGATTGTGAGTTCACGAGACGTCACCAAGCCGAACGTGTGCAGATCGCGGAGGTGCCGTACCTTCGGTGCTGGGATCGCGACGTACGACTACATCAACCGCGTTGTCATAACGCTTCCGCTTACGGTCTACGAGGGTACGTAGGCGATACTCTCCCCTCTCGTTGCTATGCATCACCATGATCTTGCGTGTGCGTGGGAATTTTTTTGAAATTACTGCGTTCCCCAACACAATCGGCCATCACCCCTTATGTATATAATAGGGAGATGGACTTACCTGCAAGGAAAGGTTAGAATTCGCATTCAAAACCCTAGTTTGGGTCCAACTCGGAATTCAAACTTTTTAAAACTGTTCGGTTTATAACCTGGCTGCACCTTGCGGGTCACTGTTGAGGCAGGAAATGACCTTCGATGAAAATGTGCCCAAAAGCATATTTACTTGTTTTGACGAGACGAACAACTTTCGTGTTTCACGTTTTTTGATTTGAGGCCATATGCAGGGCCAAATCGCTCGCGCAAAATATGTTATTATTCATGTGTGTCTGGTCTCGTGCGTCATATTTTGCTCACTGCAGGGTCGCGTTGTGCAGGCTCTAATTTTTGCATACAACCTCGTATTGGGATGATTTTTATATACTTAATCATTTCGATGAGACAAAAACAATTCGTGTAGATCAATTTTTCATATGAGGCTGTTTTGGGAGCGTAATCAGCCGAATAGTGTTCTAGATACAAAATCTCGATACTTCGAACACAACTTCGTTCTTAAAGATGAGATCGGATGGCTATGGCCCAAACATCAAAGTTTCTCCTTTTGACGATACGGAACTTTCTCACTTTGGGCACTTTTTCATTTGAGGTCTTCTTAATTATGTTTTTGACCAGCCAAAATCTGGTGCACTTTTGTAGATCTGAAACCCCACACGCGAGGGAGGAACCCCGTCAGAGCGCGCGGCGGCTATGAGCTACCCTAGTTCGACCCGATCGCCCCTAGGGCCTCGATGTTCGCCACCCTGCAACAAGAAGAATGAACGAAGAACGAGGAAGAAAAAGAACAAGAGATAAAAGTAAAGGTAAAAGGTGGTAGATGATTTTGTCGATTGTGTGTTGTTCAATCGGCCGTCACCTCTCATGTATATAAGAGGCGGATGGACTTCCTGTACAAGGAAAGGTTAGAATTCATGTTCAAAACCCTAGTTTGATTCCAACTCGGAATCCAAACTTTCCAAAATTGTTCGGTTTATAGCCTGGCTGCACCTTGTGGGTCACTTTTGAGGCAGTAAACGACCTTCGATGAAAATGCGACCAAAAGCATATTTACTCGTTTTGACGAGACGAACAACTTTTGTGTTGAAATGTTTTTGATTCAATACTATCTTCAGGGCCAAATCGCTTGCACAAAACAGATAATTATTCACGCAACTCATCAGACCTGGTCACATGTGTGTGGCTCGGGCGTCATATTTTGTTAACTGCAGGGTCGTGCTGTGTGGCCTCTAACTTTTGCATAAGACCTTGGATTGGGATGATATTTATATCAAAATCGATCATTTCGGCGGGACGAAGACAATTCGTGTAGATCAGTTTTCCATATGAAGCCATCTTGGGGGCGTCATCAGCCGAATAGTGTTCTGAATACAAAATCTCAGTACTTCAAACACAATTTCGGCTTTAGAGATGAGATTAGATGGCTATGACCTAAATATCAAAGTTTCTCCTTTTGACGATACAGAACTTTCTCACTTTGAGCGCTTTTTCGTTTGTGGCCTTCTTAATTATGTTTTTGACCGTGCCAAAATCTGATGTCAACAATACAGTGTATAAATTTCAGGGATTTAGAGGTGAAGGCTCATTTGCGACGAGCTCTACAACCTCAAGTAGACTTCACTCACACCACCTGGTAGGTTTCTCCTTCCCACTTGTGGCCCGTCTTCTTTTCTCCTCACGCCCTGTTGCGGCTCATCACCGTGCTTACATGTTTGCCAGGACGGCATACTTGCCGGTGTTCTCTGGCTGTAACTGAAAGAACCGACACACCGCGATCTCGATCAGTCGTACCTTTTGCGTGCTTTCTGCGGTCGCCCAACAATGTGCCATATAACAACGAGTGCTCCTGGCATACATACCTGGGAAGAAGAAAAGAAGAGGGACCACAAGTGAGAAGGAGAAGCCTACCGGGGGGTTCTGGCAAAATATTGCCTATGTGGCGTGGGTCAACGGGCCACGCAACCTAGTCAGACGCGGAAAGGACCCGCGGTGAACGACTTACAAACATATAGGACCTAGATGTGCGTTTTCAAATTTTTAGGACCTACTTGACACACTTGGAATACTTTTAGGTCCGCAGTGTATTTTACTCTTAAATGAATTGGTTTTCCTAGAATACATTCCGAATTATGAATAATGCACTTCACATCAATTTTTCAAGATAAATACTCTAATTTGATGATAATTGGTGTGGTTGAAATGGTATATAAATTTGATTCTTGCATTATGACACGTTAAATTACAAAATATATATTGGTAAAGACGTGCATTTGCACGTACACGTTTACTAGTCTAACAAAATACTAGAGAAGCAAAAAACCGCCTACAGCGGATCAAGTGGTCGAATTGGGAGGCCGCGTGTGCAAAGAGCACCAGATGATGCCATTGCAACTCAAATCTAGTGATGATACTTCTGTCCTTTGATGATTGTCCACGCCCTGCAAAATTATGACACCGAATGAACAATCGATTGATATCACAATTAGCAGCAAACATTTGCTGGCACTGATAAATATGCGTGCCAACCAAGATTTACCTGTGTTACACCGACGCTGCGTTGATTCTACATGCTATATCACTAGCGTTGACGTGGAAAATTAAGAAAGTATGTTCAAACGCAGAAATGGCATCACTGCGTTGCAGAGGCTCGTTGTTCACCTGTAGAGCTGCTCCATTAAAACTATTAAAGCGACTTGGTGGTTCAAAACCAGTGAGGATAGCCTAATTGTTGCATCAGCTCGCTCTCGTACTTGTATTCCAAGACCATATGGCCCGCCAATACAAAATGTGAGCCTTGACGATCCCTAAAACATTTGGACACATATTATCAGCGAGTATGTTCTCCCAATATTTTTTCAAACACAAAAAAAAATCTCCCAAGAAATTTCCAGCAGCTTGAACTTTAAAACTAAGTAGTTGGCTACTGAATATCGGATTAACCGAAGTGCAGAGCATACCGTGTTGCCAGCATCCCCAATGAGATCAGCTATCTGCTCAGATATGACATCCTTCCCGTTTTCATCCAACACAACAACCTAATCATGCACACTAACATCAGAACAATTAGACTGCTAGAACCTAATGGATGGGTGAGGTATTTATCAGGTAAATACAAGAAAGCACCGAAACATACAAAATCTTCAGCCTTGAGCTGCTGCATCATAGACGCGTCTTCTGCTTCAATTTGCACCTTAACATCGCTGAAAAGTGGAAACAACAGAATATCAGGGGCCAGCATCAACAATCAAATTCGTCAGGAACAATCAAACAAACAGCAGAATAAGAAGTTCACAGTTTCCAATGAGGTGTAAATTTACCAGTTGAAAGCCAGTCCACCAACAGCAGAAAATCTCACGGTACAGTAAAACAATATAGTGATAGGGAGCATGTACTAGGTAACCATAGAAGAGTGAGAAATAGCCTCTGGGGATGCATTGACCACAATGTTCATAGCATCATACAACATGTCATACCTTGTAAGTTTTGGGTTGGACTTGATAAGGGTGTCCTCAACGTCGCAGTAGTGACCGAGCTTCTCTTTGTACTCTTCAACAAGAAGTTGTGTCCCCTGAGACCTCTTCTTGCCGACTGTCAGCACGCGCATAGGCATTGCTCTCTGCAAACATGGACCAACGGAAACTGAATTTATAAACCTGATTGAACTCATAAATTTGGCCGTTATCTCGGCTATACGGTATGACCCTTTATATGGATGAAAGACAAAGTTCAGAACTATGCATCGGCCGGTGATGAGTCTAATATCTTCAGAGGATATACTGCAGAGTACAGATTGCAGAATATATACACCTCTAATTCTGAAATCATTTTCTTTTTTGCTGTCTTGCTCAATTAAATTCTACTGTGAACTTATGAAGGTAAGTGAGTAAGTCTAGATCTTCGTGCAAGTACCACAGGAGAAACAATTGCACAAAGTGGGTGATTTTTCTTGAGGATAACTGAACTGAAAATTTGCAGAAATTCTTCTCTGAGCTTCTTACCACAGATTGTCCCGTGTATTTGGATCTCCTGCCTCGGGCAGCTGAAGAACAGGGAGCATCAGGCAACGAAAAACAGCATTGGAGGGGGGGAATCAGGAAATGGTGAGAATATTAGGACAGCTCAGATTGAGAGAAGCAGCGAGCAGAGAAATGGTGAAGGGAATTGAGGCTGTACCAGGAGGAGGAGGACGCGCGGGCGCACCCCTGTTCTTGCTGGGGGTGGGGTTGAGTCCGCAGCGGCAGCTCCATGGCAAGACTCCCATGGAGGAGACGGGGGGGAGTGAAGCTCGCGTGGTGGGCGCGGACGACGGGTGGGGTTGGGTTTGCTGGGTGCACGCCGCCGTTCGGCTGGGAAGAAGATGAAAACCCGCAGAGACGTGTTTCTCTGCTTAAAACGTACTTTGCGGGAGGAGCCTTCGCGACGACGATGACGTATTTAGGGGTCGATTTCGGTGCTTCCACGGCGCAGGCTCAACACTTTTCACTTGCAAAAATGCTTGTCGACAGATGATGTCCTGCAACTGCATAGGACTGATTGAAACACAATTTACTGAAAGTATTAGTGTTATGACGAGTGCTCAGGCGTCACTAGTCTCGGGTGAATTGACTAGTTTGGTATCTGCAAGACTTGAGATGGCTATGCTAAAAATAAAAGGTTGCTAATGGGAGCATAAAGCATGGCAAATCAATAAAGTAAAGTATGTAGATAATCCTAGTGTATTAGTATTGTTGTCATTGGGTTCTTGCAATTATGTACCTACCAAATGCTTGACGACTACTTACAATGTACGTATATTCGTGTATGCAAACAAGATGTTTGATGAAATGTCAACAAGAACCACATCACCTTCCGAAGCCCTGCCACCACCATTGGCCACACACGGTTTGCACGGTAGCGGTATCCGGCGGTGGCGAGGGAGAGCGGCTGGAGAAGAAATACCCTAGGAGATGAATCCCGGCGTTGCCGGTGTTCGCCCGCCCCACCGTGTGAGTGTGACGCCGGGCAGTAAACCGGGGACAGGTTAGGAATTTTCTGTTGGAAATATTAGCACTTTTCCATTAGACTAATCCACGAGTAAACAGTAAGCATGGTATAAAAGGTATGCATCTCATAGCTATACCTAAGCATACTAGCACGTACAGAACATAGAAGCGAACCATCTATGAGCAGCACATATACGGCTAGCACAAGTACGAGTAAACGAGGGATGAACAGATCATACCCTCCGATTGGCCAGGCCAACGCGGCGGCGGCAACAGCTGCCTCAGCGTCATTCGTGGCCTTCTTCTTGGCGGTGGCGTCATCGGCCATGGAGTCGATACAGGGGAGGTAGTGGAAGCAGAGGCGGACGGAGTTGGGGACGGATCGGGAGCAGTCACGTCGAGACGCTCCCCAAAAACCTTATTGCCGTTCTCCCGGGCAGGATCTCGAATGACAGGGTTCTGGAACCTGCTCTCCCGACCAGCCGTGCACGCGATCGTCGGGGCCCATGACCGAGGCGGACGGAGTTGGGGACGGATCGGGAGCAGTCGCGTCGAGACGCTCCCCAAAAACTTTATTGCCGTTCTCCCGGGCAGGATCTCGAATGACAGGGTTCCGGAACCTGCTCTCCCGACCAGCCGTGCACGCAAGTCAGCCCACCTATTAACGTCTCGGATAGTGGCCCCACCTATTAGCGACTCGTTAATTAATCCCTTCATTACCGCAACCCGCGGCGGAGGAGAAGCGCGCGTGTACCACTCCTCTTCCCAAGCTCCCAATGACAAGTGGTAGAGCAACCTTTATAAAGGGGTCTCAGCTCTTCTCAACTAGCAAGGTGGGACTAAACTTCCCACCACCTGTCATCTCATACATGGGCCTCAAGATTAACCAGGGATTAGCGTCTTATATGGGCCTAAGCCCATCCATAATCCAACAATTTCTTGTACAAAACATCTTTCATGTGAATATGGGATAGCCTCAAATGATCCTTCAATTAATAAGATGTATTGTAATAAGTTCAATAACAACAAATATAGCCACGCAAATTCGTTGGCCACTCCATTATTTTCAATACCAGACTTTTAATTTTACCAACCATGTGCAGTGTACTATGAGTGCATTCCTGAATCCTATACATGTTAAGTATGCACTCTCCAGTTTCTCTCTGCAATTTGCACAATCTGATATTCTGCTAAAGTCTAAAAGCCTATCATCCTGTGTACATACACCTAAGAACATGCCTTCTTAGTTCCTATTTTTTTTAGAAAAGGTCTTAGTTCCTATTTGCTCCTGTTCTTCAAGCTGCCATGAGAAGGTAATACACAACTGACACGAATAAAAAAAACGACCGACCAAGGAGTCAACAACAGCGTACTAAACACATACAAATGGGGCCCACCGCACACCCAGCAGCCTCGATCAACCAGGAAGCCCCCGTTCCCGGGAGCTTCGAGGTTTAGGGGATGTGTTCCTGTTCTTCAAGCTGCCCTGAGAAGGGAAACCCCCACTGTACTCAAAGGCCCTGCTGTCCATCTGATACGTCGTGGACGGCGTCGATGTGCTGGAGTACGGATACCTTGGTGCAAACGTCCTTGTTGTCGAGTCCACGCTGAACGACGAGCTTGCCGACATCGAACCGGGTGTGAGCCCGTTGTCCTGCATTATCATCTCGATCTCCCTCACCACATTGTTCATCTTCGGGCGGTCAGGTCCCACCTCCTCCACGCATTGCAGTGCCATCGTCACGAACCTTGGGAATCCTAGGAGGCCCCCCATTTTGTAGAGAACTGGGTCCATCACATCCTTCAGCCCACAGTACATGGTGTCTTCCATGTCTAGTGCCGTCTTCACCTCACGGACAATGTACTTCTTCTCGTATATAGGTGGCTTGGCTACTATGAGCTCTAGTAGTACCACGCCGAAGCTGTAGACATCGCTCTTCGCCGTAAGTTGCTGCGTCATGTAGTACTCTGGATCTAGGTAACCCTGCATTGACGACAAGTGTTTAAGCTTAGAACTGAAATGGTAAGCATGATCTGCATGATATGGCATGGTTGATACCGAGAAACATTTAATTTTATACAGAAGGGCAAGCCTACCAGTGTTCCCTTGACATTTGTGCACAGCTCGCCTTCCTCGCTGTCTGATACCAACAAGGAGAGGCCAAAATCTGCAACCTTTGCGGTCATCTTCGAATCAAGGAGAATGTTGGTGGACTTGATATCTCTATGAATGATTGGAGGATTGGCATGGTCATGGAGGTAAGCTAGCCCTCTAGCTGAATCTAGAGCTATTTGAAGTCTCATACTCCAATCCAATTGTACTCCTTTCATACCTACAGTGAGCCATTGTGATCAGTCCAGCTGATAATCATGAAGGAAAGATATTTAGATTTGGAAGAACTGTGCCACAATATATATCTACTGCTTGATTCTGGAAGTTGGCCAAAAAAGGCACACGCCTCATATAAATCGAAGTTACTTCTGACAATCAGATGGAAGAACATGTTAACGTACCATATAACGCCTCACTTAGAGTTCCATTGGATATGAACTCGTAAACCAGCATCTTTTCGCCCTTCTCGAAGCAGAAACCAACTAGCCCAACCAAGTTGTTGTGATGCACCCTCGAAAGGAGCTCGATTTCTGTCTTGAACTCAAGCCCACCCTGCATGGACCCTTGCTTGGACCTCTTGATGGCTATGAGCTGTCCATCCAGAAGTTTTCCTCGGTACACCTGTTCCCATCGGAAAACAACATTTATAGAACTGTCCTAACTCCTAAAGATGATAAGAACCTTAAGTTGTCGAAAAGATTGTTGCTTAATTACCGTTCCATAGCCTCCTTCTCCAATTGCATTGATTTGTTTGAAGTCGTTTGTGCTAAGCTTGAGCTCTTCCAGTGTGAAGGCTCTAGCGCTCTTGAGTTTTGGCGCTTCACCAATATCTTCCGGCGTTGATCCCCATGAAGCTGAAAAATATAAACATTTAGATCAAAAGGGAGATAAAACAACATAATATTACCTCCGTCCAAAATTACTTGTCTTAGATTTGTCTAGATACGGATGTGTCTAAAACTAAAATGTGACAAGTAATTCGGGACGGTGGGAGTATGATTTAATCTGTATGAAATGTATGAGGTACCAAAAGGATTATTCTGGGAGACAAGCATCTTAGCCCGTTTCTTTTGGCGCACGGCGTAAAGTCCAATCAGCGCGAGCCCGACAACCAAAAGAACAGAGCCAGTCACGACACCAATCAAAATAGCTCGAGAAGCTGCAATACATCAACAGCTAAACATCAGCACAAATCAATATGCCAGCCTAACAAACTTCACCGCAAGAACCGGATCAGGCTCCATAAATCACCTTTGTCGTGGAACGGATAAGGATGTGATTTCACATAGTAAGGTCCAAAGTTCTCCGGTGGCTTGTAAGTCTGAAGTGTCAGATTAAAGCAGTTGAGCACCTGAGAGTAATTGAACCTCTTCTGGTTTACTGGGCACGCCTTGATGTCCACTTTCAGGTACACGTCATCAACGTATGGTACCAAACCTAGCTTGTTCGGGGTACAACTGCTCACTGTTCTCGACAGGTTGTCGTGCAGTTCAGGAAGGAACTTTCTGACATCGCCAAAGGAAGGAGAACGGAAGAATATGGTTTCAACAAATGGATGTGGACACTGTACATCAGAGAAGGGTAGCATGATTGGAAATTCGGCTAGCTGGTCGGTGCAGAGCAGCGTGTTTGACAGAAGAGAGTCGGTGCAGAGTGGGTTTCCTTCAAGCCTGGCAAGAACAGAGCAGCAGGATAATAGAGTAAAAATTTGAAGGAAATGGAACACATTTCTTTGTCAAAAAATAAGTCTCAAATGAGCAACCGCCAACAATACTCACTTGAGAAGCTTGCTGTCAAGGCTGCTGTACACTGTAACTGAGGTAATTTTGTTGTTCCGCAAGTCGACAAGGTCTAGTCCATCGTTGATGTTATTGCCCATGTCAAGCGTATCATTCAGTTCATTATCATTCAATATTCTGCCGTATGATTGACTAGTTAGTGCATTTCGATAAATAATGTGCAAGGTAGAGGTCCTATGGTTGTTGTATTGTCTTACACATGTTGCAAATCACGCAAGCCGAAAAGCTTCTGTGGTAGTTTCCCAGAAATCCCAACCGACTGCATTGTACTGCACGGCAAAACGAAAGAGTCCATCATTTGCTTCTCTTAAACTGCATCTTAACTATTGAATTCAGATAGCACTGTAACTTACAGGGTCATTAATCCGGGCAATTCTGTAAACCAACTTGGAACACCAGAAGGCGTGAAGCTGTTATTGCTTAGATCCCTGTGCATATAGCGCCGTATCCCTTGTCAATGATATTGAATGAGAGTTTGTAAATAATGCTGATTAAGATCACACTAATTTCTTACACATTTCCAAGACCATTCATATCAGTCAAATTCGGCATTGGTCCACTTAGCTTGTTATTTGACAGCATTCTGAGATTTCCAACAAAAAATACAAGTGATATATTAGTGCTTATCTCATCTAAGTATGCAAGAGTAGCATCAAATAAGATGGGAATGGTGGGTACGGCAACTTACAGAACATGGAGCTTAGTCAGGTTATTCATAGCCGGAACTCGGCCTGTGAAGTTATTGTTATTTAGACGACTGTATTCCAAAAGCACATCAAATAATTAGCTTGCCGCAAAAACGCTAACTCCCCAAAGTAATTCTGAAGCAAGCTGTGTGAACACTTACAGTACTTCAAGTGTTGGGATTAGCCCAATAGATGATGGGATAGTTCCACTCAAATTGTTCCTGTCCAGAAGTCTAGACACAACAAACCATTGTCAGACAAATTACGGTCCAAATGATACAGGGTGAAAGGCTATATCTGAACTTACATATGCTTGAGGTTCATGCTGGAGTTGAACATATATTCTGGGATAGGACCTTCTAGAGAATTCTGGTTAAGATGGCTACAAAAGGCAGAGCGGCCTATGAATGAGTGATAAACAGACGACACATATGATTAACAAGAAACTGATGTTAGGTGACACTTACAAGTGCTCTGCATTAAGAAGCTGGTCCAATCCAGCACCATTGTCCCTTGAGTTTGGGAGAAGTCCGGTTAACTTGTTATCAGCTAGGTCCAGCCATTTAACCTTGGAGAGCTTGCCCAGTGAGGGCGGGATTCTGCCCGTGAATTGGTTTGAGTTCAGACCGCTGCGGAAGGACATCGAGTTATGGAACCACATTAAGATCCACCAAATAGGGAATTCTTGCAAACAAAACTATGACATATTTTTTCAAAAGAACAACCAGAATCTTACAAGAATTCGAGTTGTGCCAGGTTGCCTAGTTCACTTGGAACAGTACCGCTGAAACTGCAACCTATTAATGCTCTATACATGGAAGATGGTAAGTCAGTAACTCAGGTGGAGACACAAGATTATACAGTTCATAGGCCTACCGCCTCTTTGTACAATAATGGAAACTGTTGTAACTTACAAATTTATAAGCTGAACTAATTCCCCAATGGCAGGTGTAAGTGGACCGCCTAGGTCTTTATTTGAGGATAAATCCCTGCAGTGCATTCATCAGTCAGTGATTAACTTTGTACTAGTAATTTTTTTCGAGAAGGAGGGTTGACCCCTGGCCTCTGCATCAATGGCTGCATATAGCCATTTTTAGTTCTCAAAAGGAAAAACAACATAATGGAAACACTCACAGGACCCTAAGCTCAGTCAGGCTTCCTATATCATCACTGAGAGTGCCTTTCATGTTCATGCCAAAAAGATTTCTGCCACATTGAAGAGGGTAAATCAAAACATAAGGATCTTGAACAGCTAGCTCCTAACAAATGGTGGTGTCAATTGTGCTCACAGTGATGTAACCCTTGAGTTGGCACCATTGCATTCGATTCCATCCCATCTGTCGCCGCAAGGATCGTTCGATTTCTTCCTCCAGCTAGCAGGCACATTTGACCATTTCCTCATCAAGGATTTGAGAGCAGCCGCTGCAAAGGCAGGAGAGAGAGAGAGAGAGAGAGAGAGAGAGAGAGAGAGAGACAGGGACTTGTGAACCAACTACTGGAAGTGGATACTCTTTTACTAATAAATAAAGAGGTTGGTTAACTGAAATTTGCTAGTAAGAAGTAGGAAATAGATTATTCTCTAACAAGTTGCAACTGAACAATCTGTTGGGAAAATGATCCCAGCAGAAAATTTCACAGCATCTGGAATCATGGATTACAAGATTTCCTATTCCTAGCTCACCCGAAGACCAAAACTGAACCTCCAAACAACCAAGCATATTTTCCGGCGCAGTCTGAATATACCTTTCCTCCTCCCCGAAGTTCGGAGAAGGGGAAGGAGAAAAGCTTAGCAAACATACATACCATCCTGTGGGTGGGTGGCGGCGGCGGCGATCCTGGACTGCGCCAAGAGGCACAAGACGAGCAGCAGCAGCAAGAGGGGGAGCCGCCCCTCCCTCTCCCCCTTGGCCATCTCCTCCCTCCTCTGCCCCCGGCCAAAACGGCAAAAGACCGACCTTTTTCCGATCCCGGTGATGTGCTTCAGTTCGTGGCGTTCTCCGCTGCGGTGCTGCCCCCCTGGAAGTGGAAGATGAGCGGCGCCCGGCGGTGGAGATGAAGGAATGAAGAGCGAGGCAGGACGCGGAGCTGGCCAATTCTAATCACACTTGGACCTGGGCAAAGCAACACGCGTGGCGAGGAAAATGGCGCTGGTTTGGTGCGGCTTACTAGTACTTGGTCAAATCCCTGAAATGGTATTTCCAACGTTTTGCATCTTGTCGCTAGTACTGCAACCACAGTTGTTTGGCTTGGCACTCTCCTGCTTGGGAGTATTTTTTTGGAGGGATGGGAGCATTACTATCTTACTATATGCTTGATTGGATGGCGGTTACCGACTACCGGGGTTTTCCAGAGAAAGAATGCAATGTGCAACTTTTGTTTATGCTTGACGAATGGCACGGCTCCAGAACCTGGCCAGGCAAACACGCTGGCACGACACCAAAGATGCATCCTACTACCGGTCAAATTAGTGATGTCACACTGAACAACAAGGATCCGCTTGGGCGTGTTTGGTTACCTGCATTTCTCAACAGGCTCGCCGGATGCATGGAAATTCACTCTGATTATATAGGATGTGCTGGTCCACACGCGCACGAAGCTTAAAGCAGCCCAAAGCCCAGCTCACTAGTAATGTTCGAATATGTTGTTCCCAACTAGTCGTGCTAAATTGAGCGCAAAAGGGGGCACGACATACGCGGCGGTGCAGGGGAAATCGGCATGGAGATGGCGGGAGACCAAAATCCCTGCCAACGCATGATGGTCCAAAATGTAGTCTCCCCCCCCTCCCTCCCCCTTCCCTACTCGCTCATCTCTAGCGGTAGGACATTGGTGCATCCTTGCAAACCGGGATTTGACTCTCATCGAGAGTGAATTTTCGTGATCTCAACCTGGTGGACTCTATCTTAATATATAGGGCATGGGCTACTCCCCAGTGGTTTTTTTTTTTAGCGGTACCAAAAATCCAGACTCGGTTCTTGGCACCAGTGACGACTCGGATCTACGGAAGCGACGACGGTCGTGACGACTTAAATCTCCAACACCAAGACCTGTTACTCTCCGCCATGAGATCCTTGTCCCCTTTGTCTCCATCTAGTCTGCCTTGTCTCTAGCATGGGTTGGTCGTTTGCTTCAATGGTGGTACGCAGGATACAACCACCCTCCACAGTTAGGTCGTTAGGGAGGGTGTACGGTCGATTTCCCCATTACTTACCACGTCATTGATTTCACTAGGACGAACTAATGAATCTGGTAGTTCAGACAGTAGCACTCATAGTTGTGATTCATGCATGGGTTATCTTAGTCACAAGAGAGCGGTTCATCACAATTCAAAACTATGGTCCATTGTTAGCCCGAGATTAAGATAGAGTCCACACTTTGGTTCTACCTATTGTCATTTAAAATGTAGGAACACAAATATTTTAAATGACAATAGGTCCCTACTTACCGCCGGTTTTCCTTTCAGATACAAAAATGACACACTTTGGTCTACTAAGATCCCCAACAAAATTCTGGTGCACTTTGTAGTAATTGAACATTTCTAACCCCATACTGCCTAATAAAGGAGTTCCTTCCGGTCCACAAACCATAAGGAGTGATCGTGATAGATGACAAATTACATGAATCAGAGACAGCCCCCCCCCCCCCCCCCCCCCCCTTTTACCGAAAAAGAGTTTCCCCCCGCTTTGTATTCCAAAGCAACCAACATCGAGTATAGATAACGTTGTAGCGAGCAGCACAACACACCAAGAAAAAGAAGAAGAAACAAATGCCAACTACGGCAGCTTGGCAAAGCGCGGATGACCCGGCACCGCGGCGCCCACCGGACACAAATCACCACAGACCAAGGCTTTGATCCGCCGCGTACCAAGCAGCACCTCCAAGAAGGGATGCGACGCCGACGACGCTGCTGCCCGGACGAGTCCTCAGGTTTCCCCGGGCACGCGAAGGGAGGTGGGGGGTGGATACCACCGACACCCTCCAGGAAGGAATGGTGGCACCCACAGGTGTCACCGCGTCGGGGCCGAAGCCGGCAGGGAGTTCTCCCGCATTCCAACCCCAACCGCCCAACCGGACGGAACCGACCTGCCAAACCGTCGCCCACCATCACGCGCCAACGCAGTACCGCCGCCACCCACGCCGCCTCACTACGAACACCACCACGAGGCCAAGAGGACCGAAGAGAAGCTCACCACGACGGGAGCAGCAACACCGACGTCGAGCGGGAGGGAACCACCTCCACCGCCGTCGTGCGGGAGACCCGTGCCTCCGGCACCGTCGCGGTAGCCGTCCGGACGCGGCAGCGGGGCATGCCGGGCCACCCCTGGCCCAGCCAGGCCCAAAGCGGGCCCGTTAAGCCCCGCCGGCCGCGATGCAGCAGGCCGGCGTCGTCGTCGCCAGCACCCAGCCACTTGTAGCATCTCCTCCACCTCCCAGAAGCCACGCCGAAGACCATCCCCGCCGCCGGCCCGCCCAGGCCCAGATGGAGCCCGAAGGGCCTAGATCTGGGCCAAGCGGGCGACGCCAGAGCCCGCCGCCGCGCGCCCCGCCGCCAACGGCAGCGCCGCCGCCCAGCTGCTCGCCTGCATGCGCCACGGAACCCCGCCGCCACGCCAGACCGCCACCGCCTAAACGCACCCCCCGGAGCAGCTCCGCCCACGCCGGAGAGCGACCGGGAGGGGAAGGGCCAGGAGGCTGCCGACACCAGCAGCCCCGGGCCAAGCCGGCCGCGGGCGCCGGCGACAGCGGCGGGAAGGGAGGAGGGAGGGAGGGCCTGGAGGGAGGAGGCCTGGCGCGCGGCCGGTCGCCCGCGGGGGGGCGACGCGGTCGCGAGAGGAAAAGTCTTTTCAAGAACCGAGTCCTCCAGTTGTCAATTTCGGTCCCCCCCCCCCCCCTCTCTCTTTTCTTCTTCCAATGTTTTTTAGGTGAGATCACATTTTCTTGAATTAGACTAATGTGCCCGTGGGGGCGTGTGTGAGAATCTAGCCAGAATACTCAGTATCTCAAACTATCATCGTCCTGCTCAAACCCCAGTGTGATCATAAGTACATCCGGGAACAAGATCAGCATGAGTACCGCAAACATTTTCGCTCACAACAAGGCAATCTGCTTCAGGTAGAAATTAATATCACAAGAAACTACTTTGCGGGTTTTATCTCTGAACTTACGTCTGCAAGCAGTTGTGCAGACATCCATATAGCTGATATACCTTGTGGCATCGAGCACATGCAAAATATGCAACCTACCCTTCTAATCTTGTCTCAGGAAGACGAAAAGCGAGCCTCGGGATCCTTTCCCAAGCCTGATCTTCTCGTCGACATAGGTGATTTCCAGCTTGACCTCGCTCTCGCCACCGTATTGGAAACCCAAGGGGCCTACCTTCAGTTCCGGGGGCTCAAATATGACCTGAATCCACTTGCTGTCCAATACATTCAGCTTGCCTGCAAGACACCCACAGAGTTGAGATCACTGGCATATTACCCGCAATCTTATATTTCTGATATTTGTGTCAACAATGCAGGGCTTGAAGCCAGCCTGGGGCTAGCCAATGAGTGAACAATATGCACGATGTAAACTGAATGAGTGAAGAACCAACATGTGGTTTACCTTTCAAAGACACCGCACCATCGAGGCCGAAGATGGAGAAGGACACCTTGTTCCTGACGACGTCGGGGGCTTCCACCACCTGAACCATGTCGTCGGTCTTGAACACCAGCCGCCCGAGAGGGGTCCGGTAAATCCCTCCGGGGGACGTCGGCACCGAGCAATACACCACGTCCCAGTCTGGTCAGGCACCGCACAAACTCAATCAAGCAACTTAATTCAGGTGGCATGAGGAACTGAACAAGGTAGATACATCTAACACTAGAGATCTCCAATGCGACCGTACCAACAGAATACCAGATGCAAGTCTCAGTGTATTACTTCCTCCGTTCCTAAATATAAGTCTTTTTAGATATTCCAACATGGACTACATACGAAGCAAAAAATGAGTGAATCTACGCTCTAAAATATGTCTATGTACATCCATATGTAGTTCATATTGGAAATCTCTAAAAAGACTTATATTTAGGACGGAGGGAGTACTACATGTTTGACAAAGTTGGTCATTTTTACATTGTGTCAGCAAGTGGCACAAGCACAGCCACAGCAGAATACCGGATAAGATGGAGTTGTGGTTTGGTTTGGCGAGGCAGGGAGGGAGGGACTCACCTCCGAATATAAGCGGGGACTTGACGGGCTCGTCGATGCAGTACTTCCCCAGCTGCTGCGCGACGTCGGCGACCTCCTGGTGGCCTTCCTCCGGTAGCAGCACCCCCCGGTCAGTCCCCTTCACCTGTCGCCAACATGCTAACTTGCTAAGAAATCACGCCGAAAATCGAAGCAAACTTTAGTTGGGACCAAATTTAGTGGAAAACGCTAATTTTTGGTGGTTTCTTGCCATATTATCCATGTTATAAACTTGCTTAGCAGGATTGCAAAACCTAGGACGAAGATTGGAGAGGGGCAAAGGAGCTAGTAGATGTGAGCGTCACCTTGGAGAGGATGGAGTCGACGAGCTCCGCCGGCGCCCGGAGGCCGGGGGCTGCGGCGAGGGAGCATCGGGCGGAGGCGACGCGCCGGCGGCGTGGCCGGCGGAGAGCGGTCGGTGAAGGTGTGGAGCAGGAGATGCGGACGCAAGGGGGCGCAGCAGAAGCCGCCATTTCCTTCTCGAGTTTGTGTGGCGAGGCGATAGCTTAACTGAAGCCCATTGCTCCCATTTTGTATTTCTTTTTCTTTTTATAAGAAACAGTTCCACTGGGTGTCCGGTCGCTGTTATCTCTGTCCCTCCGTTCGGAAATAACGTGGTTTCAGTTCAAAGTTATTTCCGAACGAGGTAATATTTCTCAAGTTCAAATATTCCTGAGGTGCTAAATTTTACTTCGTTTTAAAATGTATATGGTGCATTAAGTTTTTAAAAAAAATCAAAATTATAGATGCTTAACCAAATTTATAGAAAAATATATTAGCATCTCAGTAGGGAATAATTAAAATATATTTCATGAAGGATCTAATTTGGTATATAAAAAAGATATCAGCATCTCAGTACCGAAATAATAATAATAATAATAATAATAATAATAAAATATATTCCATGAACAAAAGTACACCATGAAAAAAAATTCTATATAAATCTGGTCACAAAAGAAATTAGACTTTCCAAAAAAAAATGCACCTTCTATTTCAAAATCAAGCAAGTACCGTGGAAATATGAAATGCAAAAACATGACAGCCACTTGAACAAGCGAAATGATTCGACGGAGCTTTGAGCAGACTCAGTGGTATTAGTGTAACCAATAATGGACATCATCTAATGGCTTTTCCGAGTTACAGTAATCTTACTATACATCACTGAATCAGTGACAAAATCTGTTAAGAAACTAGTAAAAAGACATGGTCGTCCTAAATATGTGATGTCCTGGAGCGAGTTAAAATGGCCTGAGATGGAGATGGGATTGGGAACCACTCGATTACTGCAGCGAATGCCTTCTCCTCCGTATTTTCTTCTATATCCACCAACTTGTCAATAGATCTAATGTCCTTCCAAATGTACACATGTTTCTATAGCAAAAATATCTCCTGTAAATTCCTGTAGTATGTGGGATGAGCACAGCACACTCAAAAGAGGGTGTAATTCGAGAATAAGTACATGAGGTTGTTCATGGACTCAGGGTAGAACTTCCTTGCGAACAGGTAGCATGGTTTCTTCACTCCATTCCATAAGCAAGGGTTCTGTGTAACCACTTTCTGTAACAACAAGGAAACAAATCAAGTATCTCTGTATTAGTTCCTTTTCTTCATCACTTTGAGTTTGTCAGGTAAATGTGCACGTGAATCATTGAGAGAGAGAGAGAGAAGAGAGACAGAGACCTTGATATCGCTTGTAACATGATGGCTCACGTCGATTGACTGCAGCGAGATCAAAGAATTGGAATTAGAACCATGTTAGAGATGAACTTAAAGGACCTCTGACAAGTAGACATGACACGAGATAAATCTACAAGTGTAACACAGAAACATACAGTTATATTCTTGAGGAGCCCATGAGTGACATCTTGCGCCCGATAAGCTTTTGGATGCCACTTTCCTTCTGACCAGTCAACATGAGTTACGGACCAATTCGCTATTCCATTTGGATCCATCATCTGTTTTGTGCAAATACAAGTTCCCATAATCGCAAGTGACGCAATGGTTATTACTGATGGAGATAAATGTCAACATATAAAAGGCCCTCGTATACTTACATTGAATAGTGTTGGCATATAATGCTCATCGGCATAGCAATTGCGTCCACCTTCCATTCCTGGCTGCAAACAGAGCAAACACATGTCATACATCTGAGCCCACTATGGTAAACTAAAAGAAATGATGTGTGATAAAACCACTGATAATAAATTCGTAATTAGCTCATTAATACCTAAAACACAACAATACATGCACATATACAGTGTAAAGCAACTGTAGAACATATACAAAGATCACGGACATTTTATTTTATTTTTGGAAAGTTTGTCATCTTTCGGTGAATGAGACAGAACAGGTTTCCTTTGCTACAAAAGCAATAGTAAGTACAACCTCATAGATAATAGATAGTTCAATAGTACACTATATCATCCAATGAAAAATATCAAACTAGCAAAGGACGTGATATTGTGCCACATGATCCTCAAGTTTAAGAAAAATAAAGTATGAAATGAAGTTTACCATATAGTGCATATACCAAATCTTATATGCTGTGAGACAACTGGGCAGAGATATGTCTGACAACTGTATATGGGAAAGGAAAGAGTAAAAGGGCATGGCATACCTTACAATAAAGCTTGAACTTTGTATAGTAAAGACTGTCCGCGATTGTCATCAATGCATGTTGCCGCTTGACTGAGAACCACTGAAATATTTAGAGACTTTGTTGAGATGCAACTTTCTATATGAAAATACATATCAACAAAATAGAGTAAAAGATGAGGAGGGAGGGGGGGGGGGGGGGGGGGGGGGGGGGGGGGGCAAACTTATGTGACCGAAGGATTAACTTTAGTAATATATTGGAAGCTAGCCCCCGCGTCGCTCCCAGGGGCGACTCGGGAGGCGAAACCCTAGCCGCCGCCCAGGCTCCCCTCCTTCCCCTCCCTCCCCTCGCCGTCGCCGGAGGATGCCGGCGGGCAAAGCCCTCACCGGTGGACGGCGGCGGCGGGGCCCTCGTTCGTGTGCTTGCGCGCTGCTGCTGGGCGCGCTGGAGCGGCGGGAGCGCGCGGTGGCGCGGTGGGCGGCCGTCTGCTCGCGGGGAGGTCGAGATGGCGTGGACTGCGTGCGCGGTGGCGCTGCCATGGCGGCCGCCGGCCGCTGATGCGTGCGGCAGAGTTGAGGGCGCCAGATCTGGGCCGCACGAGCCCACCCAGGCCGGCGACAATCACTCTGCCCCCACCCACCCCTCTCCCTCCTCCCACCCCTCCCGGCCGCCGCCGGCGGTTGCCGCTGGGTTAGTAAGCACGCGCGCAGCGACCTTGACGGTTGCTGCTCCGCTGTGCCCCAGCGGATCCTGGTGGCGGAGGCTGCGGGCCCGCGCGGCGGCGGCGCGGTGCAGGTGGCTGCTGCCGCCTGCTGGACGCGCTCCCGGCGGTGGCCGGCCTGCTGGAGCTGCGCTGGTCGGTGCTCACTCCTGCGACGACAACGTTTCTAGGCTTCCCCCATGTGTGTTGGTCTTCTCCGACGATTCTTCGCCATGCCCGGTCTGCCATTGCATCTGAGGTCTTCGTCCTTGGGTCGGGGCGAAATCCCCGCGCGGCGACGGCCTGCGCTGTCAACGGCGACGCCCGAGGGTGCCGTCACCTCCTTGGAGGCGTTGGCATGACCCTGACCAGACCTCCTCCTCGAGCACCGGGAGAAATCCTAGGTCCGGCCTCCCGGACCGGGCAGCGGCGGCGTCTCAACGCCGTTCCCCTCTTGATGGCGCTGCTTTGGCTGCAAGTGGAGTACTTGATGCGGCAGATAGTGGTTGGCGATGCATTGCTCTGGCGTAGACTGCTACACAAGGAGCAGGTCGCAACGTTTGCCTGCGCCGGCGCTCCCCAATGAATGCTACACCAGTTCCAATCAGGCCCTGCTTTTCACCCGCCGACTCTCTAGGCACATGGGTGCGAGGTACGTCGGCTTGGGCGGTCCTGAAGCTGCATTCGTCCCTGGAAGTGCCTGGCAATGGCAGTGATGCTGCCCTGTTGCTCCGAGTCTCGGTGCTTCGCCATTTTGGCTGGAGGCAAGGCTGGGCGAGGCCTAATGTCGTTGCGTGTCTGTAGTTGAGGGCACCTCCTCACCTAGCTGTAGTCACTTTGTGAGGACGGTCGTGTGTGTGTGTGTGTGTGCGTGCGCGTGTGTGTGTGTCCCTCCTTTCTGGAGGTTGTACCCCTGATGTCTTCCTGTTCAATGCAATGAAACGCAACTCTTTTGCGTTTTCTCGAAAAAAAACTTTAGTAATATTACTGTCTGGAGATTAAAGGCTTAAAATTTAGACACAAAGTCATGCTGTCTTGAAGAATCTACTGTGCAAAATACTTTTGGCCCATGAACTTAATAGATAGTTCAGTAAATTACCTGTGAACCCTTCCTGAAGTCAGACTCTCTAACCTCAGGTAACATATTTTGCGAATATCTAAAATTTCCGTGTGGTCCAGGATCATAGAAGCTGACCAAGGAATAAATAAAATGGAAGTAAGAAATAGAAGCTCCAATAATGTTAAGGCTAGTTCTTGAGAAAAAATTTAAGCAGATATTTGATTTACAAGTCAATAAAACTGAGATTTGTTCCCATCAGGTAGTCATACACATAGTCAAAATTGTGCAAAGGTACGCAGCTGTAACAGCACAAGAGTTGACGTCAGATAGAATTTATCATGAAGGAAAATCAGATGTAAGCAAACTATACTCTGTGGACCTGTCAGAAAGCAGCACAAAATGCTGGTTGTCAATGTCTTGTAGAGCATTCGCCAACAACCTCCTCTCAGCATCAACCATAGAAATCTGACCCCACTGTACCTGCAATAAATATATATATCACCCAAGGCGTCTTTAGCTTCTGAACACTGTTGCAAGACATGGTCTATATGGCAAATATCGATACCGATCAAGGAATAACAGTTTCAATTTTTCAAAAGCATAGACATAATGCTGAAATTAATTTGTGTTTTGTATCACCAGCTGATAAATTAATATGAACAGTGCATGACTTGTTATAACAGCTTTCAAACTGTGCATTATTTACAATGTCATTACCTTGTCACTGTGTATATCTCGACCAATAAATAAGCGACTGACATGTTCTGGCTTCTCCCTCGAGGCGTGAACATATATGGTATATCTTCCCTCATGACCCTGCGGAGACAGCAGCAGAAGACATAAAGAGACAACTTTGAGCAAAATGTGATGACACTGAGAACTACGCTATCGTTCAAAAGATCGATGGTTCTCTCCGTGATGCCTTAAATCAACAAAATGGTCACAAAGTGTAATTGTATCTTTAACGGTACGCAGTTTTCAGAGAAAGTCCGAAATTCCAATGAATAGAAAACACTGGCATAGCATGTTAATATCAATTAATTCAGGCTATCTTAGCGATGGAGATAATGGAGCAATAGATGTGCATCAAGACCAAGCAATCCACTTCTAGATCTTGCTTATTAGCTAGCCGGAAATGGTTATGCACTCAAACTATATGTCATTAATCCTTACTGTATAATTTCCAGCTTTTTCTATAGCTTGGATGTAGTTTAATTAAAAGCTGTTGTCCACTTGGATACAAGGGCCAGTAACAAATACGTACGTGTAATCGATCGTATGGCACCAAAATCCTGACCAAAAGAACAATACTTCGTGCATCCGATACGCACCTCGAAGAATTTCTCCCATAGTTTTTCAAACGGCAAGTTGCCCGGGGTGAGGAACATGAAGGCAATCTTGGACCCCCTGGACCGAACAGGAGGTGTGGAGAGCATGTGGCCGAAGACGACGCGCGAGGCCCTCTCGTCGTCGGTGAGCTCCCTGTCGGGCTCCACCGGGAGCAAGTTGCTGACGGGGGAGGCGTAATGCCGGGGCGGGTAGTGGTAGGCCCAGACCACCACGACGGAGACGATGGCCGATACGGCGAGTATCCACGCGCGCCGCCTCGGAGAAGCCGCCGCTCTCGTGCGGGGCAGCGGCGCGGCCTTCATGTCCCCGACGACGGCCGCGGCCGGGCAGCAGCTCGCGAGGGGTCGCCGTCAGAGCCGAGATCGATCTTGATTGGCGGAGAAGACGGCGCCGCCCGACCAAACGAATCGGCCGCCGCCTGCACGGAGAGGGGAGAGGGCTTCGGTTCTTGATCGCTCGAACTGCCGGAGCAAAAGGGGGAGACGAAGAGCTGACCAGCTAGGGTTCCTTACCGGCAGGAAGGCAATCAATCAGCCCGCAGCCAGAGCACCAGCTGGCCTGGCTCGGCGCCGCCGCCGCCGCCGCTGCAGCGGATTTCGGCTGGGGGAGGATGGCAGCTGAGGAGCGCAGGGAGGGGGCCGAATCCGGCGGGTGGGGAGAAAAGAAATCAGGGGAGGCGGCGCGGGGAGGGGAGGAAGAATCACAGCGCGGATTGGAATTGTTGGATGGATGGAAAGAAAAAAGGCGGAAGCTTCAGAGGATCGGCGGGCGCCCGCGTCCGGTCTGTTGGGGGCGTGTCGGGGGGTTTTCGTTCCGTTTGTTTGTTTGTTTGTTCCTGAACATGGAACATGGGATGGGACGGGAGTTATGGAAGCCGATCGGAGGTGGCTGGAACATGCCATTTTTCTCGTCTCAATCAAAGACTAGTAGCAGCAGGAGCAGTAGTAGGAGTAAAACAACGGAGGCGTGCCGGATTTTGTTTGGTAGCTGACGCGTCCGGCTTTCGGTCCCCCGGCTTGGCGACTGCCCATTGGATGTTTGGCATGGGGTGACGACGCACGCTTCACAGGAGCCGCCGGATTGGTTTGATCGGACAGTTTCAGATCGTTCAGAAACAAATGCCCCATGCGTTTCTATTTTATAACCGGGGATCCTCGGAATCCAAATGTATTTATTGTAGAATTGTGCATGCTTTCAGTTACATGTACCGATTACAAAAGAATTACTAGGAATATATATTGTGGAAGACTTTTTTTGCTCATCTCTACTACTATGTGTAAATGCAACAACCCCTCCCTCCCTCCGGGATTAAATAAGCTGGCGGCTACGGATCTATCACGGAGGATTTCAGTTTTATTCCAATTCACTAGGCCGCGTGCGCAAAACCTCTTCCGGTTGTTGGGTTTTATCTTTTTCCATCCTGGTGATGCACCTTGCCTCCCGCGTGAGTAGCTATGAGGTTTGTGTGCAAGTCACTGGGCAGGATGACGCTCGCTTTTGAGGAGCAGAAGCCTCGCTCCTTTGCTGTTTATTCCAGGTCGACTTGGATGGCGCTAATTGGCCTATTTCATCATCAATTGTTACGCATATCTTTAGCTTCAATTTTTTTTTCTCATGCCTTCTTCGGAATTTATCCTTCAAGCTCACCAAAGAACGGTCACCTCGCAAAAGCAAATTGGAATGACATGAACAATGGTAGTGTAATGAATATGAGAGATAAAGCATCCTATTGTGTGTGTATTATTTTATCACTATAGATTTAAGCTCTCGTGACAAATATTATCAAGCACAGTACTATTATGGTTTTGTTATCGCTGGTGTGGAGCCCTAGATATTAAAATTGTTAGATTAAATAGAGGTCATTGTCGTTGATGGCGGTGAAGGTGATATGCGAGTCCTAAGAAGCTCACTCAAGAGTTCAACAACGAGAATGCTCTTCTTGTCAAGATTGCACGAATGGACAAGCTAGATGGCCAGGCTAAGGGGGAAGGATCACGCAAGGGAGATGCCATATGACATTGAGGATTGCATCTATGTCTTCGTGCATGGCCTTGAAGTACAAATGTGCAGCCACTGAGTTTCTCAAGAATATTGTTGAATACCTTAAGAAGTTGAAAATGCGCCATCAAATCACCAACAATCTCCAGTGCACCGAGGCTCATGTACGGTGCATGAGGCATAAACTTGATAAGTACATCCCTACCTCTATTTTTTTGCTTGTTGGCCCACGAGCACTCGCCATTTATGCGGAGACCGCTAGTCTACTTGGTAGTGGCGAAGCTTAGTGAGGGCCAACATGGGTCCCCCCCATCCCAGTCAGAAGATTATCTGTGATAATCCCTTAGTAGTTGGCCCATATAAGCAGTGAAATTGGCCCAACCCATTTTCTGGACCCCCCTGGTCCCATTGCCCCTCCAACATTTTGACCCAAGATCCACCACCGCTTGTGGGCAAACCTTTTTATTGTGTGTATATTATCGTATCTATATAATTTTTGTGGTTTATTGTCGTTGATGTGATATGGGGGCACAAGCCTTGTTTGGTTAAACGGAGGTCCTTGTCGTTGCTGATGATGAAGGTCATACGCGATTCCTAAGAACCTCACAAGGGGTTCAACAACATTAATGTTCTTTTTGTCAATATTGTATGAATGGACGAGGTAGATGACGACTAAGGTGTGGAGGGATCAAGTGAGGATGATTCCATATGACATTGATGTTTCTTCCCCTCTTGACGTCTATATGTACTTCTCCACCTGACAAGATTTCTTTCTTTAGAGCAACTCTAGTACTGTTGCCTGATCGACCCAATCGGAAAAATAACGGCATGACCAATTTGACCGAAAAGGCCATTCTAGTAGAGCCATCATCCGACCCCGAGTCGCCATAGATTATGAAGGGTGCTCCATATACTGTTGGGGAACGTAGTAATTTCAAAAAAATTCCTACGCACATGCAAGATCATGGTGATGCACAGCAACGAGAGGGGAGAGTGTTGTCTACGTACCCTCGTAGACCGGAAGCGGAAGCGTTATAACAACGCGGTTGATGTAGTCGTACGTCTTCACGGCCCGACCAATCAAGCACCGAAACTACGGCACCTCCGAGTTTTTGCACACGTTCAGCTCGATGACGATCCCCGGACTCCGATCCAGCAAAGTGTCGGGGATGAGTTCCGTCAGCACGACGGCGTGGTGACGATCTTGATGGTCTACCGTCGCAGGGCTTCGCCTAAGCACCGCTACAATATTATCGAGGATTATGGTGGAGGGGGGCACCGCACACGGCTAAGAGATCAATGATCAATTGTTGTGTCTCTGGGGTGCCCCCCTGCCCCCGTATATAAAGGAGTGGAGGAGGGGCCGGCCAAGGAGGGTGGCGCGCCCAAGGGGGGGGAGTCCAACTCCCACCGGGAGTAGGACTCCCCTTTTTCCTATTAGGAGTAGGAGAGGGAAGGAAGAGGAAGGAGGGAGGAAGGAAAGGGGGGACGGCCCCCCTCCCAATTCGGATTGGGCTTGGGGGGGCGCCCCCTCCCTTGCTCCTTTCCCCTCCTTTCCACTAAGGCCCAATAAGGCCCATATACCTCCCGGGGGGTTCCGATAACCTCCCGGTGATCCGGTATTGTCCCAATCTTACCCGGAACCTTTCCGGTGTCCAAATATAGTCGTCCAATATATCGATATTTATGTCTCGACCATTTTGAGACTCCTCGTCAAGTCCGTGATCACATCCGGGACTCCGAACAACCTTCGGTACATCAAAATATATAAACTCATAATGAAACTGTCATCGTAACGTTAAGCGTGCGGACCCTACGGGTTCGAGAACAATGTAGACATGACTGAGACACGTCTCTGGTCAATAACCAATAGCAGAACCTGGATGCTCATATTGGCTCCTACATATTCTACGAAGATCTTTATCGGTCAGACTACATAACAATATACGTTGTTCCCTTTGTCATCGGTATGTTACTTGCCCGAGATTCGATCGTCGGTATCTCAATACCTAGTTCAATCTCGTTACTGGCAAGTCTCTTTACTCGTTCTGTAATACATCATCTTGCAACTAACTTATTAGTTGCATTGCTTAAGTGATGTGTATTACCGAGAGGGCCCAGAGATACCTCTCCGACAATTGGAGCGACAAATCCTAATCTCGAAATACGCCAACCCAACATGTACCTTTGGAGACACCTGTAGAGCACCTTTATAATCACCCAGTTACGTTGTGACGTTTGGTAGCACACAAAGTGTTCCTCCGGTAAACGGGAGTTGCATAATCTCATAGTCATAGGAACATGTATAAGTCATGAAGAAAGCAATAGCAACATACTAAACGATCGGGTGCTAAGCTAATGGAATGGGTCATGTCAATCACATCATTCTCCTAATGATGTGATCTCGTTAATCAAATGACAACTCATGTCTATGGTTAGGAAACATAACCATCTTTGATTAACGAGCTAGTCAAGTAGAGGCATACTAGTGACACTTTGTTTGTCTATGTATTCACACAAGTATTACGTTTCCGGTTAATACAATTCTAGCATGAATAATAAACATTTATCATGATATAAGGAAATAAATAATAACTTTATTATTGCCTCTAGGGCATATTTCCTTCAGTCTCCCACTTGCACTAGAGTCAATAATCTAGATTACACAGTAATGATTCTAACACCCATGGAGCCTTGGTGCTGATCATGTTTTGATCGTGGAAGAGGCTTAGTCAATGGGTCTGCTACATTCAGATCCGTATGTATCTTGCAAATCTCTGTGTCTCCCACTTGGACTAGATCCCAGATGGAATTGAAGCGTCTCTTGATGTGCTTGGTTCTCTTATGAAATCTGGATTCCTTTGCCAAGGCAATTGCACCAGTATTTTCACAAAAGATTTTCATTGGACCCGATGCACTAGGTATGACACCTAGATCGGATATGAACTCCTTCATCCAGACTCCTTCATTTGCTGCTTCCGAAGCAGCTATGTGCTCTGCTTCACATGTAGACCCCGCCACGACGCTTTGTTTAGAACTGCACCAACTGACAGCTCCACCATTTAATGTAAATACGTATCCGGTTTGCGATTTAGAATCGTCCGGATCAGTGTCAAAGCTTGCATCAATGTAACCATTTACGATGAGCTCTTTGTCACCTCCATATACGAGAAACATATCCTTAGTCCTTTTCAAGTATTTCAGGATGTTCTTGACCGCTGTCCAGTGATCCACTCTTGGATTACTTTGGTACCTCCCTGCTAGAGTTATAGCAAGGCACACATCAGGTCTGGTACACAGCATTGCATACATGATAGAGCCTATGGCTGAAGCATAGGGAACATCTTTCATTTTCTCTCTATCTTCTGCAGTGGTCGGGCATTGAGTCTTAATCAACTTCACACCTTGTAACACAGGCAAGAATCCTTTCTTTGCTTGATCCATTTTGAACTTTTTCAAAACTTTGTCAAGGTATGTGCTTTGTGAAATTCCAATTAAGCGTCTTGATCTATCTCTATAGATCTTAATGCCCAATATGTAAGCAGCTTCACCGAGGTCTTTCATTGACAAACTCTTATTCAAGTATCCCTTTATGCTATCCAGAAATTCTATATCATTTCTGATTAGTAATATGTCATCCACATATAATATCAGAAATACTACAGAGCTCCCACTCACTTTCTTGTAAATACAGACTTCTCCAAAAGTCTGTACAAAACCAAATGCTTTGATCACACTATCAAAGCGTTTATTCCAACTCCGAGATGCTTGCACCAGTCCATAAATGGATCGCTGGAGCTTGCACACTTTGTTAGCTCCTTTTGGATCGACAAAACCTTCCGGCTGCATCATATACAACTCTTCTTCCAGAAATCCATTTAGGAATGCAGTTTTGACATCCATCTGCCAAATTTCATAACCATAAAATGCGGGAATTGCTAACATGATTTGGACAGACTTAAGCATCGCTATGGGTGAGAAGGTCTCATCATAGTCAATTCCTTGAACTTGTCGAAAACCTTTTGCGACAAGTCGAGCTTTGTAGACAGTAACATTACCGTCAGCGTCAGTCTTCTTCTTGAAGATCCATTTATTTTCAATTGCTTGCCGATCATTGGGAAAGTCAACCAAAGTCCACACTTTGTTCTCATACATGGATCCCATCTCAGATTTCATGGCTTCAAGCCATTTTGCGGAATCTGGGCTTACCATTGCTTCTTCATAGTTTGTAGGTTCATCATGATCTAGTAGCATGACTTCCAGAACAGGATTACCGTACCATTCTGGTGCGGATCTTACTCTGGTTGATCTACGGGGTTCAGTAGTAACTTGTTCTGAAGTTTCATGATCATCATCATTAGCTTCCTCACTAATTGGTGTAGGTGTCACAGAAACCGGTTTCTGTGATGTACTACTTTCTAATAAGGTAGCAGGTATAGTTACCTCATCAAGTTCTACTTTCCTCCCACTCACTTCTTTCGAGAGAAACTCCTTCTCTAGAAAGGATCCATTCTTAGCAACAAATGTCTTGCCTTCGGATCTGTGATAGAAGGTGTACCCAACAGTCTCCTTCGGGTATCCTATGAAGACACATTTCTCCGATTTGGGTTCGAGCTTATCAGGTTGAAGCTTTTTCACATAAGCATCGCAGCCCCAAACTTTCAGAAACGACAACTTTGGTTTCTTGCCAAACCATAGTTCATAAGGCGCCGTCTCAACGGATTTAGATGGTGCCCTATTTAACGTGAATGCGGCCGTCTCTAAAACATAACCCCAAAACGATAGCGGCAAATCTGTAAGAGACATCATAGATCGCACCATATCAAGTAAAGTACGATTACGACGTTCGGACACACCATTACGATGTGGTGTTCCGGGTGGCGTGAGTTGCGAAATTATTCCGCATTGTTTCAAATGTAAACCAAACTCGTAACTCAAATATTCTCCTCCACGATCAGATCGTAGAAACTTTATTTTCTTGTTACGATGATTTTCAACTTCACTCTGAAATTCTTTGAACTTTTCAAATGTTTCAGACTTATGTTTCATTAAGTAGATATACCCATATCTGCTTAAATCATCTGTGAAGGTGAGAAAATAATGATATCCGCCACGAGCTTCAACATTCATTGGACCACATACATCTGTATGTATGATTTCCAACAAATCTGTTTCTCTCTCCATAGTACCGGAGAACGGCGTTTTAGTCATCTTGCCCATGAGGCACGGTTCACAAGTACCAAGTGATTTATAATCAAGTGGTTCCAAAAGTCCATCAGTATGGAGTTTCTTCATGCGCTTTACACCGATATGACCTAAACGGCAGTGCCACAAATAAATTGCACTTTCATTATCAACTCTGCATCTTTTGGCTTCAACATTATGAATATGTGTATCACTACTATCGAGATTCATCAAAAATAGACCACTCTTCAAGGGTGCATGACCATAAAAGATATTACTCATATAAATAGAACAACCATTATTCTCTGATTTAAATGAATAACCATCTTGCATCAAACAAGATCCAGATATAATGTTCATGCTCAACGCTGGCACCAAATAACAATTATTTAGGTCTAATACTAATCCCGATGGTAGATGTAGAGGTAGCGTGCCGGCCGCGATCACATCGACTTTGGAACCATTTCCCACGCGCATCGTCACCTCGTCCTTTGCCAGTGTTCGCTTAATCCGTAGTCCCTTTTTCGAGTTGCAAATATTAGCAACAGAACCAGTATCAAATACCCAGGTGCTACTGCGAGCTCTAGTAAGGTACACGTCAATAACATGTATATCACATATACCTTTGTTCACCTTTCCATCCTTCTTATCCGCCAAATACTTGGGGCAGTTCCGCTTCCAGTGACCAGTCTGCTTGCAGTAGAAGCACTCAGTTTCAGGCTTAGGTCCAGACTTGGGTTTCTTCTCTTGAGCAGCAACTTGCTTGCTGTTCTTCTTGAAGTTCTCCTTCTCCTTCCCCTTGCCCTTTTTCTTGAAACTAGTGGTCTTGTTGACCATCAACACTTGATGCTCCTTCTTGATTTCTACCTCCGCAGCTTTTAGCATTGCGAAGAGCTCGGGAATCGTCTTATCCATCCCTTGCATATTATAGTTCATCACGAAGCTCTTGTAGCTAGGTGGAAGTGATTGGAGAATTCTGTCAATGCGCAATCATCCGGAAGATTAACTCCCAGTTGAATCAAGTGATTATTATACCCCAGGCATTTTGAGTATATGCTCACTGACAGAACTATTCTCCTCCATCTTGCAGCTATAGAACTTATTGGAGACTTCATATCTCTCAATCCGGGCATTTGCTTGAAATATTAGCTTCAACTCCTGGAACATCTCATATGCTCCATGACGTTCAAAACGTCGTTGAAGACCCGGTTCTAAGCCGTAAAGCATGGCACATTGAACTATCGAGTAGTCATCAGATTTGCTCTGCCAGATGTTCTTAACGTCGTTAGTTGCATCAGCAGCAGGCCTGGCACCCAGCGGTGCTTCCAGGACGTAATTCTTTTGTGCAGCAATGAGGATAATCCTCAAGTTACGGACCCAGTCCGTATAATTGCTACCATCATCTTTCAACTTTGCTTTCTCAAGGAACGCATTAAAATTCAACGGAACAACATCACGGGCCATCTATCTACAATCAAACATAAACAAGCAAGATACTATCAGGTACTAAGTTCATGATAAATTTAAGTTCAATTAATCATATTACTTAAGAACTCCCACTTAGAAAGACATCCCTCTAATCTTCTAAGTGATCACGTGATCCAAATCAACTAAACCATAACCGATCATCGCGTGAAATGGAGTAGTTTTCAATGGTGAACATCACTATGTTGATCATATCTACTATATGATTCATGCTCGACCTTTCGGTCTCAGTGTTCCGAGGCCATATCTGCATATGCTAGGCTCGTCAAGTTTAACCTGAGTATTCTGCGTGTGCAAAACTGGTTTGCACCCGTTGTAGATGGACGTAGAGCTTATCACACCCGATCATCACGTGGTGTCTGGGCACGACGAACTTTGGCAACGGTGCATACTCAGGGAGAACACTTTTATCTTGAAATTTAGTGAGAGATCATCTTATAATGCTACCGTCAATCAAAGCAAGATAAGATGCATAAAAGATAAACATCACATGCAATCAATATAAGTGATATGATATGGCCATCATCATCTTGTGCTTGTGATCTCCATCTTCGAAGCACCGTCGTGATCACCATCGTCACCGACATGACACCTTGATCACCATCGTAGCATCGTTGTCGTCTCGCCAATATTATGCTTCTACGACTATCGCTACCGCTTAGTGATAAAGTAAAGCATTACAGGGCGATTGCATTGCATACAATAAAGCGACAACCATATGGCTCCTGCTAGTTGCCGATAACTTGATTACAAAACATGATCATCTCATGCAATAAAATTTAGCATCATGCCTTGACCATATCACATCACAACATGCCCTGCAAAAACAAGTTAGACGTCCTCTACTTTGTTTGTTGCAAGTTTTACGTGGTTGCTATGGGCTTAGCAAGAACCAATCTTACCTATGCATCAAAAACCACAATGATAGTTTGTCAAGTTGGTGCTGTTTTAACCTTGCAAGGACCGGGCGTATCCACACTCGGTTCAACTAAAGTTGGAGAAACTGACACCCGCCAGCCACCTGTGTGCAAAGCACGTCGGTAGAACCGGTCTCGCGTAAGCGTACGCGTAATGTCGGTCCGGGCCGCTTCGTCCAACAATACCGCCGAACCAAAGTATGACATGCTGGTAAGCAGTATGACTTATATCGCCCACAACTCACTTGTGTTCTACTCGTGCATATAACATCAACACATAAAACCTAGGCTCGGATGCCACTGTTGGGGAACGTAGTAATTTCAAAAAAATTCCTACGCACACGCAAGATCATGGTGATGCACAACAACGAGAGGGGAGAGTGTTGTCTACGTACCCTCGTAGAACGGAAGCGGAAGCGTTATAACAACCCGGTTGATGTAGTCGTACGTCTTCACGGCCCGACCAATCAAGCACCGAAACTACGGCACCTCCGAGTTTTTGCACACGTTCAGCTCGATGACGATCCCCGGACTCCGATCCAGCAAAGTGTCGGGGATGAGTTCCGTCAGCACGACGACGTGGTGACGATCTTGATGTTCTACCGTCGCAGGGCTTCGCCTAAGCACCGCTACAATATTATCGAGGATTATAGTGGAGGGGGGCACTGCACACGACTAAGAGATCAATGATCAATTGTTGTGTCTCTGGGATGCCCCCCTGCCCCCGTATATAAAGGAGTGGAGGAGGGGGGCGGCCAAGGAGGGTGGCGCGCCCAAGGGGGGGGAGTCCAACTCCCACCGGGAGTAGGACTCCCCCTTTTCCTATTAGGAGTAGGAGAGGGAAGGAAGAGGAAGGAGGGAGGAAGGAAAGGGGGGGGGCGGCCCCCCTCCCAATTCGGATTGGGCTTGGGGGAGCGCCCCATCCCTTGCTCCTTTCCCCTCCTTTCCGAAGGAAATATGCCCTAGAGGCAATAATAAAGTTTTTATTTATTTCCTTATATCATGATAAATGTTTATTATTCATGCTAGAATTGTATTAACCGGAAACATAATACATGTGTGAATACATAGACAAACAGAGCGTCACTAGTATGCCTCTACTTGACTAGCTCGTTAATCGAAGATGGTTATGTTTCCTAACCATAAACAAAAGAGTTGTTATTTGATTAACGGGATCACATCATTAGAAGAATGATGTGATTGACATGACCCATTCCATTAGCTTAGCACCCGATCGTTTAGTATGTTGCTATTGCTTTCTTCATGACTTATACATGTTCCTATGACTATGAGATTATGCAACTCCCGTTTGCCAGAGGAACACTTTGTGTGCTACCAAACGTCACAACGTAACTGGGTGATTATAAAGGAGCTCTAAGGTGTCTCCGAAGGTACATGTTGGGTTGGCGTATTTTGAGATTAGGATTTGTCACTCCGTTTGTCGGAGAGGTATCTCTGGGCCCTCTCGGTAATGCACATCACATAAGCCTTGCAAGCATTGCAACTAATGAGTTAGTTGTGAGATGATGTATTATAGAACGAGTAAAGAGACTTGCCGGTAACGATATTGAACTAGGTATTAAGATACCGACGATCGAATCTCGGGCAAGTAACATACCGATGACAAAGGGAACACCATATGTTGTTATGCGGTCTGACCGATAAAGATCTTCGTAGAATATGTGGGAGCCAATATGAGCATCCAGGTTCCGCTATTGGTTATTGACCGGAGACATGTCTCGGTCATGTCTACATTGTTCTCGAACCCGTAGGGTCCGCACGCTTAAGGTTTCGATGATAGTTATATTATGAGTTTATAAGTTTTTGATGTACCGAAGGAGTTCGGAGTCCCGGATGAGATCGGGGACATGACGAGGAGTCTCGAAATGGTCGAGACGTAAAGATCGATATATTGGACGACTATATTCGGACATCGGAAAGGTTCCGAGTGATTCGGTATTTTCGGAGGTACCGGGGAGTTACGGGAATACGAGGAAGAAGCATGGGCCTTAATGGGCCTTAGTGGAAGGACCAGGAGGTGGCGCGCGCCCCTCCCAAGCCCAGTCCGAATTGGACAAGGGGTTTGGGGCGCGGCCCCTCTCTCCCTTCCTTCCCCTCTTTCCCCCTTTCCCCCTTCTCCTAGTTGGACTAGGAAAGGAGGAAACCTACTCCAACTAGGAGTAGGAATCCTACTCCCTGGCGCGTCCCTCCTAGGGCCGGCCTCCTCCCCTTGCTCCTTTATATACGGGGGCAAGGGGCACCCCTAGACACACAAGTTGATCCACGTGATCATATTCTTAGCTGTGTGCGGTGCCCCCTTCCACCATAATCCTCGATAATATTGTAGCGGTGCTTAGGCGAAGCCCTGCGACGGTAGAACATCAAGATCGTCACCACGCCGTCGTGCTGACGGAACTCATCCCCGACACTTTGCTGGATCGGAGTTCGGGGATCATCATCGAGCTGAACGTGTGCTAGAACTCGGAGGTGCCGTAGTTTCGGTGCTTGATCGGTCGGGCCGTGAAGACGTACGACTATATCAACCGTGTTGTGCTAACGCTTCCGCTGTTGGTCTACAAGGGTACATAGATCACACTCTTCCCTCGTTGATATGCATCACCATGATCTTGCGTGTGCGTAGAATTTTTTTTGAAATTACTACGTTCCCCAACAGTGGTATCAGAGCCAGGTTTTATGTGTTGATGTTATATGCACGAGTAGAACACAAGTGAATTGTGGGCGATATAAGTCATACTGCTTACCAGCATGTCATACTTTGGTTCGGCGGTATTGTTGGACGAAGCGGCCCGGACCGACATTACGCGTACGCTTACGCGAGACCGGTTCTCCTGACGTGCTTTGTACAAAGGTGGCTAGCGGGTGACAGTTTCTCCAACTTTAGTTGAACCGAGTGTGGCTACGCCCGGTCCTTGCGAAGGTTAAAACAGCACCAACTTGACAAACTATCGTTGTGGTTTTGATGCGTAGGTAAGATTGGTTCTTGCTTAAGCCCGTAGCAGCCACGTAAAACTTGCAACAACAAAGTAGAGGACGTCTAACTTGTTTTTGCAGGGCATGTTGTGATGTGATATGGTCAAGACATGATGTTGAATTTTATTGTATGAGATGATCATGTTTTGTAACCAAGTTATCGGCAACTGGCAGGAGCCATATGGTTGTCGCTTTATTGTATGCAATGCAATTACGCTGTAATGCTTTACTTTATCACTAAACGGTAGCGATAGTCGTGGAAGCATAAAATTGGCGAGACGACAACGATGCTACGATGGTGATCAAGGTGTCGCGCCGGTGACGATGGTGATCACGACGGTGCTTTGAAGATGGAGATCACAAGCACAAGATGATGATGGCCATATCATATCACTTATATTGATTGCATGTGATGTTTATCTTTTATGCATCTTATCTTGCTTTGATTGACGGTAGCATTTTAAGATGATCTCTCACTAATTATCAAGAAGTGTTCTCCCTGAGTATGCACCGTTGCAAAAGTTCTTCGTGCTGAGACACCACGTGATGATTGGGTGTGATAGGCTCTACGTTCAAATACAACGGGTGCAAAACAGTTGCACACGCGGAATACTCAGGTTATACTTGACGAGCCAAGCATATACAGATATGGCCTCGGAACACGGAGACCGAAAGGTCGAGCGTGAATCATATAGTAGATATGATCAACATAGTGATGTTCACCATTGAAACTACTCCATCTCACGTGATGATCGGACATGGTTTAGTTGATTTGGATCACGTAATCACTTAGAGGATTAGAGGGATGTCTGTCTAAGTGGGAGTTCTTTAGTAATATGATTAATTGAACCTAAATTTATCATGACCTTAGTACCTGATAGTATCTTGCTTGTTTATGTTTGATTGTAGATAGATGGCTCGTGCTGTTGTTCCGTTGAATTTTAATGCGTTCCTTGAGAAAACAAAGTTGAAAGATGATGGTAGCAATTACACGGACTCGGTCCGTAACTTGAGGATTATCCTGATTGCTGCACAGAAGAATTACGTCCTGGAAGCACCGCTGGGTGCCAGGCCTGCTGCTGGAGCAACACCAGATTTTATGAACGTCTGGCAGAGCAAAGCTGATGACTACTCGATAGTTCAATGTGCCATGCTTTACGGCTTAGAATCGGGACTTCAACGATGTTTTGAACGTCATGGGGCATATGAGATGTTCCAGGAGTTGAAGTTAATATTTCAAGCAAATGCCCGGATTGAGAGATATGAAGTCTCCAATAAGTTCTATAGCTGCAAGATGGAGGGGAACAGTTCTGTCAATGAGCATATACTCAAAATGTCTGGGTATAATAATCACTTGATTCAATTGGGAGTTAATCTTCCAGATGATTGCGTCATTGACAGAATTCTCCAATCACTACCACCAAGCTACAAGAGCTTCGTGATGAACTATAATATGCAAGGGATGAATAAGACTATTCCCAAGCTCTTCGCAATGCTGAAAGCTGCGGAGGTAGAAATCAAGAAGGAGCATCAAGTGTTGATGGTCAACAAGACCACTAGTTTCAAGAAAAAGGGCAAAGGGAAGAAGAAGGGGAACTTCAAAAAGAAAAGCAAGCAAGTTGCTACTCAAGAGAAGAAACCCAAACCTGGACCTAAGCCTGAAACAGAGTGCTTCTACTGCAAGCAGACTGGTCACTGGAAGCGGATCTGCCCCAAGTATTTGGCAGATAAGAAGGATGGCAAGGTGAACAAAGGTATATGTGATATACATGTTATTGATGTGTACCTTACTAATGCTCGCAGTAGCACCTGGGTATTTGATATTGGTTCTGTTGCTAATATTTGCAACTCGAAACAGGGACTACGGATTAAGCGAAGATTGGCTAAGGACGAGGTGACAATGCGCGTGGGAAATGGTTCCAAAGTCGATGTGATCGCAGTCGGCACGCTACCTCTACATCTACCTTCGAGATTAGTATTAGACCTAAATAATTGTTATTTGGTGCCAGCGTTAAGCATGAACATTATATCTGGATCTTGTTTGATGCGAGACGGTTATTCATTTAAATCAGAGAATAATGGTTGTTCTATTTATATGAGTAATATCTTTTATGGTCATGCACCCTTAAAGAGTGGTTTATTCTTATTAAATCTCGATAGTAGTGACACACATATTCATAGTGTTGAAGCCAAAAGATGCAGAGTTGATAATGATAGTGCAACTTATTTGTGGCACTGCCGTTTGGGTCATATCGGTGTAAAGCGCATGAAGAAACTCCATACTGATGGGCCTTTGGAACCACTTGATTATGAATCACTTGGTACTTACGAACCGTGCCTTATGGGTAAGATGACAAAAACACCATTCTCCGGTACTATGGAGAGAGCAACAGATTTGTTGGAAATCATACATACAAATGTATGTGGTCCGATGAATGTTGAGGCTTGTGGCGGATATCGTTATTTTCTCACCTTCACAGATGACTTAAGCAGATATGGGTATATCTACTTAATGAAACATAAGCCTGAAACATTTGAAAAGTTCAAAGAATTTCAGAGTGAAGTTGAAAATCATCGTAACAAGAAAATAAAATTCCTACGATCTGATCGTGGAGGAGAATATTTGAGTTACGAGTTTGGTGTACATTTGAAACAATGTGGAATAGTTTCGCAACTCACGCCACCCGGAACACCACAGCGTAATGGTGTGTCCGAACGTCGTAATCGTACTTTACTAGATATGGTGCGATCTATGATGTCTCTTACTGATTTACCGATATCGTTTTGGGGATATGCATTAGAGATAGCTGCATTCATGTTAAAAAGGGCACCATCTAAGTCCGTTGAGATGACACAATCTGAACTATGGTTTGGCAAGAAACCAAAGTTGTCGTTTCTTAAAGTTTGGGGTTGTGATGCTTATGTGGAAAAGTTTCATCCTGATAAGCTCAAACCCAAATCGGAGAAATATGTCTTCATAGGATACCCAAAGGAGACTGTTGGGTACACCTTCTATCACAGATCCGAAGGCAAGACATTCGTTGCTAAGAATGGATCCTTTCTAGAGAAGGAGTTTCTCTCGAAAGAAGTGAGTGGGAGGAAAGTAGAACTTGACGAGGTAACTGTACCTGCTCCCTTATTGGAAAGTAGTTCATCACAGAAATCTGTTCATGTGACTATTACACCAATTAGTGAGGAAGCTAATGATGATGATCATGTAACTTCAGATCAAGTTACTACCGAACCTCGTAGGTAAACCAGAGTGAGATCCGCACCAGAGTGGTACGGTAATCATGTTTTGGAGGTCATGTTACTTGACCATGACGAGCCTACGAACTATGAGGAAGCGATGATGAGCCCAGATTCCGCGAAATGGCTTGAGGCCATGAAATCTGAGATGAGATCCATGTATGAGAACAAAGTATGGACTTTGATTGAATTGCCCAATGATCGGAGAGCCATTGAGATTAAGTGGATCTTCAAGAGGAAGACGGACGCTGATAGTAGTGTTACTATCTACAAAGCTAGAATTGTCGCAAAAAAGGTTTTCGACAAGTTCAAGGTGTTGACTACGATGAGAGTTTCTCACTCATATCTATGATTAAGCCTGTCCGAATCATGTTAGCAATTGCCGCATTTTATGAAATTCGGCAAATGGATAAACAAAACTGCATTCCTTAATGGATTTATTAAAGAAGAGTTGTATATGATACAACCAGAAGGTTTTGTCAATCCTAAAGGTGTTAACAAAATGTGCAAGCTCCAGCGATCCATCTATGGACTGGTGCAAGCATCTCGGAGTTGGAATATGCGCTTTGATGAGATGATCAGAGCATATAGTTTTATACAGACTTGCGGTGAAGCCTGTATTTACAAGAAAGTGAGTGGGAGCACTACATCATTTCTGATAAGCATATGTGAATGACATATTGTTGATCGGAAATAATGTAGAATTATTCTGCAAAGCATAAAGGAGTGTTTTTGAAAGAAGTTTTTCAAAGAAAGACCTCGGTGAAGCTGCTTACATATTAAGCATCAAGATCTATAGAAATAGATCAAGACGCTTGATAAGTTTTTTTTCAATGAGTACATACCTTGACAATATTTTGAAGTAGTTCAAAAATTGGAACGGTCAAAGAAAGAGTTCTTGGCTGTGTTACAAGGTGTGAAATTGAGTAAGACTCAAAGCCCGACCACGGCAGAAGATAGAAAGAGAATGAAAGTCATTCCCTATGCCTCAGCCATAGGTTCTATAAAGTATGCCATGCTGTGTACCAGATCTATTGTATACCCTACACTGTGTTAAGCAAGGGAGTACAATAGTGATCTAAGAGTAGATCACTGGACAACGGTCAAAATTATCCTTAGTGGAATAAGGAAATATTTCTCAATTATGGAGGTGACAAAAAGGTTCGTCGTAAAAAGTTACGTCGATGCAAATTTTGACACAGATCTGGATGACTCTAAGTCTCGATCTAGATACATATTGAAAGTGGGAGCAATTAGCTAGAGTAGCTCCGTGCAGAGCATTGTAGACATAGAATTCGCAAAATACTTACGGATCTGTATGTGACAGACCCATTGACTAAAATTATCTCACAAGCAAAACATGATCACACCTTAGTACTCTTTGGGTGTTAATCACATAAAACGATGTGAACAAGATTACTGACTCTAGTAAACCCTTTGAGTATAGGTCACATGACAATGTGAATTATGGGTGTTAATCACATGGTGATGTGAACTATTAGTGTTGAATCACATGGCGATGTGAACTAGATTATTGACTCTAGTGCAAGTGGGAGACTGAAGGAAATATGCCCTAGAGGCAATAATAAAGTTATTATTTATTTCCTTATATCATGATAAATGTTTATTATTCATGCTAGAATTGTATTAACCAGAAACATAATACATGTGTGAATACATAGACAAACAGAGTGTCACTAGTATGCCTCTACTTGACTAGCTCGTTAATCGAAGATGGTTATGTTTCCTAACCATAAACAAAAGAGTTGTTATTTGATTAACGGGGTCACATCATTAGAAGAATGATGTGATTGACATGACCCATTCCATTAGCTTAGCACCCGATCATTTAGTATGTTGCTATTGCTTTCTTCATGACTTATACATGTTCCTATGACTATGAGATTATGCAACTCCCGTTTTGCCGGAGGAACACTTTGTGTGCTACCAAATGTCACAACGTAACTGGGTGATTATAAAGGAGCTCTACAGGTGTCTCCAAAGGTACATGTTGGGTTGGCGTATTTCGAGATTAGGATTTGTCACTCCGTTTGTCGGAGAGGTATCTCTGGGCCCTCTCGGTAATGCACATCACATAAGCCTTGCAAGCATTGCAACTAATGAGTTAGTTGCGAGATGATGTATTACGAAACGAGTAAAGAGACTTGCCGGTAACGAGATTGAACTAGGTATTGAGATACCGATGATCGAATCTCGGGCAAGTAACATACCGATGACAAAGGGAACAACGTATGTTGTTATGCGGTCTGACCGATAAAGATCTTCGTAGAATATGTGGGAGCCAATATGAGCATCCGGGTTCCGCTATTGGTTATTGACCGGAGACATGTCTCGGTCATGTCTACATTGTTCTCGAACCCGTAGGGTCCGCACGCTTAAGGTTTTGATGACAGTTATATTATGAGTTTATGAGTTTTGATGTACCGAAGGAGTTCGGAGTCCCGATGAGATCGGGGACATGACGAGGAGTCTCGAAATGGTCGAGACGTAAAGATCGATATATTGGACTACTATATTCGGACATCGGAAAGGTTCCGAGTGATTCGGGTATTTTTCGAGTACCGGGTAGTCGGGTACGGGAAGAGTATTGGGCCTTAATCTTTGATGTTATTTTTCTGTGTAGATACTTTATTGAGGTTTAAGAAGAATCCCTGTTAGTAGTCTAAAGATTGAAAGTCTTTGTTTTTAAAGTGATTTTTTTATTATGTGTGGGTGTTGGATTATTAATTTGTTTCCTTGTTCATGATAATCTTTGTTTGTATTATTTTTCCATGGTACTTAGATAACTCTGTATTGTGGATATTGATTTAAGTTCGTCAGGGTGTATGGTGTGGTGTGTCATGGTATGTGTGTCGAGGTCATGTTGGTGTGTGCTGGGGTTGGGTCGTGGGTGGATCTTGGGAGGGGGGGTTGGTGGGGGTGTGGGTATGAGTCCTGGTGTCAGTCGGATCACAGAAGGCAGACCGGGAGGGTGGCGGTCGGATGGTCCCTAGTAATCCTCTGTTGACTGGAGCTCGGTTTGGTAGTCACTGATAGTGGGATTGTGGTCGGTTTCGTGGGCAGACCATGTGACATGTTGGGATGGTCCTTGATTAGACTCGGGGATGATGTGAATCGATTAGGAGCGAGACATATGTGAGTGGACCAAGACCCGATCGCGATAGGTGCGCTTTAAGAGTGAGCACGGGAGGCGGGAGATGCAGATGGGTCGCGGGTAGGGTTGTGGTGTTTTGATGTGTTTGCGTTGGTCTAAACTTTTCTAATGTGGCAGAGGTATGCAGGTTTCCTTGTGTGGTGGTGGTTGAAGGTGGTCTGTAGTTCAGAGCCATGGGTGTGGGGGAGATTGATTTTTTCGGTGGATACTCGGTTGTTGCCGGGGTGAGGTCGGGGTTGACCGTGTAGGCTTGAGGAGAGTGGGTGTGGTGGTGCTGCTGAGGTGGTGTGTGTGTGTGCCAAAACGTCAGCCTAGGGGGTGTTGTCTGGGAGAGCTGCGGGGCAGTTAAGGCTGGGTTTTTTGTTTGTTTTGGTTTTTTTTTTTCTTTGATAATCATTTGATTCGGAGTTTGTGTGCTGTTTATATATGTTTGTGTTATCTTATACATTTTAATTATGATTGGTATGTGGGGTTTTGCTTTATATCTTTGCCTTTGGTGTGTGTTTTTTCTTTATTTTTTCTTTGTTGTTTTATTCTTGACGATATTCTGTTTTTGTTTGAGTGGTTGAGTAGCTTTGCGATTGGTGTTCTCCCTGTGATATTAAGTCTGGTTAGTGAGTGCTTCTTTCATGGTGATCTCGCTCTTTCGATGTTTGGATTTGGTTGGTTGTTTGGGTAGTTACATCATCTATGTAATGTTTGTCGAACATGTTGATCCAAGGAGTTTGTATTCATGAGGTTGTGTTCGAATGGGTATGATTGTTGTTGGTACCTTAACGAGTTAAAGAGAGTCTTCGTTAACATAGATTTCGAACGATATAGTTTATCGATACCGCTGATTGTGATTTAACGCGGTATGTTTTGGCTTATGCTTGGATTCTTAGTGACGAGTCTGATCTTTGTTGGATTTCTTTGGTGTGGAGTCTGTAGTGGTTTGTTTGAGGGATCTTTGGATATGAGTAGGGTAGGAATTACCGTAGGCCGGTGGGTAAGGCAATAAATGGGAATTGTGATAATTGGGGGATTACTGGTGGATTGATGTTTGGTTGAGTTATGGTGCTCTTGTCCGATCACTGGTGGTGATGATCATCCGGAATGAAGGTCATAGCATCGGTAGGTGTTGTTGTGTGGGGCTGTTGATTGTTTTTGGTCTGGGTGATTCTAGTGGAAACATGTGGGGAGTCCAGACGGAATGTGGAGTATCCAGGTGGAGGGGTCCCTGCCTGGGGTGTGTCTATGGCCGGAGAAGTGTGGTCGATCGACAGTCTCATGGTTCCCGAGAAACCGGTGGGTAAGGTCGACACACTTAAAGGTTCGGTGTTGGATGCTAGGTGAATGCTAGAGTTGTATATGGAAATAGGTAATATTTGTTATGTTATCCGATAAGGGTTGGGGTTTCGTGGGGAATTGATATGGTGTTGGGAGATTGGTTGGTGGGAGTTGATACGAGGTCTGGCCGGATGGAGATCATGCCGGAACTAGACTAGGGGAAGGCTCCGAATTTGGGTCGCGAGTGTGGAGACGGTGATAAGTGGCGAAGGTATTGGAGTCCGGAAGTTTCCGGGGGTATCAGGCTATGCCAGCGGTGGTATATGAGCACGAAGGGTGCGAGATGAGTGTTTGTGGGAGTAAGTATAGTGCGGGTGGGAGTGCGGGATGTGGGGGGGGCTGACGAGGGAGCCCCCACAAGTGTGGGAGGGCCTCATGGGCCAAAGGGAGGGGGCAAAACCAGCCCACTAAGGGGTGGTGCGCCCCCCACACCCTTTCCCACGTTACTTGGGGGGTTGGGGCGCCTCCACCTGGCTTGGGAGGCAAGCCTCCACCTGCTTGGCTTGGGGGGCAAGTCTCCCTAGGATTTTCCCTAGGGAGATCCAATCTGCCTAGCCGCCGCCCCCTAGGGGAAACCCTAGGGCGCCTCCCCCTCTCCCCTTGCCCCTATATATAGTGGAGGGGTGGGAGGGCAGCCGTGACCTCTTCCCTGGCGCAGCCCTCCCTCCTCCAACTCTTCCTCCTCCTCCGTAGAGCTTGGCGAAGCCCTGCAGGAATACCACAAGCTCCACCACCACGCCGTCGTGATGCTGGAGTTCTCCCTCAACTTCTCCTCTCCCCTTGCTAGATCAAGAAGGAGGAGACGTCCCGGGCTGTACGTGTGTTGAACGCGGAGGCGCCGTCCGTTCGGCGCTAGATCGGAATCAACCGCGATCTGAATCGCTGCGAGTACGACTCCTTCATCCGCGTTCTTGCAACGCTTCCGCTTAGCGATCTACAAGGGTATGTAGATGCACTCCCCTTCCCTCGTTGCTAGATTACTCCATAGATTGATCTTGGTGATGCGTAGAAAATTTTAAATTTCTGCTACGATCCCCCAACAGTGGCATCATGAGCTAGGTCTATGCGTAGTTTCTATGCACGAGTAGAACACAAAGTTGTTGGGCGTCGATTTTGTCAATTTGCTTGCCGTTACTAGTCTTATCTTGATTCGGCGGCATCATGGGATGAAGCGGCCCGGACCGACCTTACACGTACGCTTACGTGAGACTGGTTCCACCGACTGACATGCACTAGTTGCATAAGGTGGCTAGCGGGTGTCTGTCGCTCCCACTTTAGTCGGATCGGATTCGATGAAAAGGGTCCTTATGAAGGGTAAATAGCAATTGGCATATCACGTTGTGGTTTGCGTAGGTAAGAAACGTTCTTGCTAGAAACCCATATGCAGCCACGTAAAAACTTGCAACAACAATTAGAGGACGTCTAACTTGTTTTTGCAAGGGTATGCTTTGTGATGTGATATGGCCAAAGGATGATGAATGATGATATGTGATGTATGAGATGTTCATGCTATTGTAATAGGAATCACGACTTGCATGTCGATGAGTATGACAACCGGCAGGAGCCATAGGAGTTGTCTATATTTTTTGTATGACCTGCGTGTCATTGAGAAACGCCATGTAAATTACTTTACTTTATTGCTAAACGCGTTAGCCATAGTAGTAGAAGTAATAGTTGGCGAGCAACTTCATGGAGACACAATGATGGAGATCATGATGATGGAGATCATGGTGTCATGCCGGTGACAAGATGATCATGGAGCCCCGAAGATGGAGATCAAAAGGAGCAAATGATATTGGCCATATCATGTCACTATTTGATTGCATGTGATGTTTATCATGTTTATACATCTTATTTGCTTAGAACGACGGTAGTAAATAAGATGATCCCTCACTAAAATTTCAAGAAGTGTTCCCCCTAACTGTGCACCGTTGCGAAGTTCGTTGTTTCGAAGCACCACGTGATGATCGGGTGTGATAGATTCTAACGTTCAATACAACGGGTGTAAGCCAGATTTACACACGCAACACTTAGGTTGACTTGACGAGCCTAGCATGTACAGACATGGCCTCGGAACACGGAAGACCGAAAGGTCGAACATGAGTCGTATAGAAGATACGATCAACATGAGATGTTCACCGTTGATGACTAGTCCGTCTCACGTGATGATCGGACACGGCCTAGTCGATTCGGATCATGTTTCACTTAGATGACTAGAGGGATGTCTATCTGAGTGGGAGTTCATTAAATAATTTGATTAGATGAACTCAATTATCATGAACATAGTCTAAATTGTCTTTGCAAATATGTTGTAGATAAATAGCTCACGTTGTAGCTCCCTGTTTCAATACGTTCCTAGAGAAAGATTAAGTTGAAAGATATTGTAAGCAATGATGCGGACTAGGTCCGTAGTCCGAGGAGTGTCCTCACTGCTACACAGAAGGCTTACGTCTTTGATGCACCGCTCGATGTGCAAACCCCTACAACGTCGTCTGTGGATGTTGTGAACACCTGACAGACACATCCTGATGACTACTTGATAGTTTAGTGCACCATACTTTACGGCTTAGAATCGGGATTCCAATGACGTTTTGAACGCCATAGAACATATGAGATGTTCCAAGAGCTGAAATTGGGATTTCAGGCTCATGCCCGTGTTGAGAGGTGTGAGACCTCTGACAAGTTCTTTTGCCAACAAGATGGAGGAGAATAGCTCAGCTAGTGAGCATGTGCTCAGAATGTCTGGGTGCTACAATCACTTAAATCAAGTGGGAGTTAAACTTCCAGATAAGATAGTGATTGATAGAGTTCTCTAGCCACTATCACTAAGCTACTAGATCTTCGTGATGAACTATGACATGCAAGGGATGGAGTTGATCCCGGAGCTGTTCGCGGTGCTTAAGACCGCAAAAGGTACAAATCAAGAAGGAGAATCAAGTGTTGATGGTTTAACAAGACCACTTGTTTCAAGAAGGGCAAGGGGTAAAAGGGAAACTTCATGGATGGCAAACCAGTTGCCGCTCCAGTGAAGGAACCCAAGGTTGAACCCAAACCCGAGACTAAGTGCTTCTATTGTAAGGGGAACGGTCACTGGTAGCGGAATTACCCCAAATGCATGGTAGATAAGAAGGTTGGCAGCTTCAACAAAGTATATACGTGTTATTAATGTGTACCTCACTAGTACTCCTGGTAGCACCTGGGTATTGGATACCGGTTCAGTTGCTATTATTGGTGACTTGAAGCAAAAGCTACGGACTAAACGGAGACTGGCTAAGGGCGAGGTGACGATGTGTGTTGGAAGTGTTTCCAAAGTTGATGAGATCACCATCGCACGCTCCATCTGCCTTCGGGATTAGTATTGAACCTAGATACATGTTATCAGGTGTCTACATTGAGCATGAATATGATTAGATCATGTTCATTGCAATACGGTCATTCATTTAAGTTAGAGAATAATGGTTATTCTGTTTTACATGAATGATACCTTTCATGGTCATGCACCCTATGTGAATTGTTCATTGAATCTCGGTCGTGGTAATACACATGTTCACGCCAAAAGATGTAGAGTTAATAATGATAGTACCACTTTCTCGTGGCATTGACGCTTAAGTCATATTGGCGTAACATGCATGAAGAAATTCCATGTCGATGGATGTTTGGAGTCACTTGATTTTGAATCGCTTGACACATGCGAGCCATGCCTCATGGGCAGGATGACTAAAACCCCATGTTGAGGTACAATGAAATGGGCAAGTGACTGGTTGGAGATCATGCATGCTGATGCGTGTGATCCAATGAGAATTGAAGCGTGCAGTGGATATCGCTATTTTCTCATCTTCACTGACGATTTGAGTAGATATAGGTATATCTACTTAATGAAGCACAAGTCTGAAACGTTTGAAAAGTTCAAGCGATTTCAGAGTGAAGTTAAGAATCATCATAACAATAAGATCATGTTCCAACGATCTGATCAAAATGGGATTTTCTGAGTTATGAGCTTGGCAATCACTTAAGACATTGTGGAATTGTTTCACAGTTGAAGCCACCTGGAACACCACAAGGTAATGGTGTGTCCGGACGTCGTAATCGAACCTTATGAGATATGGTGCGATCTATGATGTCTCTTACCAATCTACCGTTTTCATTTTGAGGTTATGCGTTAGAGACAGCTGCATTCACTTTAGATAGGACACCATCTAAGTCCGTTGAGACGACGTCGGATGAACATTGGTTTGGCAAGAAACCAAAGTTGTCGTTTCTTAATGTTTGGGGCTGCGATGCTTAAGGCTTCAGCCGGAGAAGCTCGAACCCAAAGCGGACAAACACATCTTCATAGGATACCCAAAGGTGACAGTAGGGTATACCTTCTATCTCAGATCCGAGGGCAAATTGTTTGTCACTAAGAACGGGTCCTTTCTCGAGAAGGAGTTTCTCTCGAAAGAATTGAGTGGGAGGAAGATAGAACTTGATGAGGTTGTCGAACCTTTACTTCAACCAGAGAGTGATGCAACACAGAAAGATGTTTTCTGTGGCGCCTACGTCTGTTGAAGAGGAAGTTAATGATAGTGATCATGAAGCTTCGGATCAAGTTGCTATCGAACCTCATAGGTCGACAAGGATATGTACTGCTCCTGAGTGGTACGGTAATCCTGTCTTAGATATCATGTTGTTAGACAACAATGAACCTACGAGCTATGGAGAAGCGATGGTGGCCCGATTCCGCAAATGGTTGAAGCCATGAAATCCGAGATAGGATCCATGTATGAAAAAGTATGGACTTTGGTGGACTTGCCCGATGATCGGCAAGCCATTGAGAATAAATGGATCTTTAAGAAGAAGACGGACGTGGACGGTAATGTTACCGTCTATGAAGCTCGACTTGTGGGAAAGAGTCTTTTCACAAGTTCAAGGAGTTGACTACGATGAGAATTTCTCACCCGTAGCGATGCTTAAGTCCGTCGGAATCATGTTAGCATTAGCTGTATTTTTCGATTATGAAATCTGACAGATGGATGTCAAAACAAGTTTTCTTACCAGTTTCCGTAAGAAAAGTTGTATGTGATACAATAAAAGGTTTTGTCGATCCTAAGGATGCTAAAAGGTATGCTTGCTCCAGCAATCCTTCTATGGACTAGAGCAAGCATCTCGGAGTCAGAATACATGCTTTGATGGAGTGATCAAAGCTTTTAGGTTTATACAATGTTTGCTAGAAACTTGTATTTACAAGAAAGTGAGTGGGAGCACTACAACATTTCTGATAAGTATATGTGGATGACATATTGTAGATCCGAAATAATGTAGAATTTCTGGAAAGCATAAACGGTTGTTTGAAGAGTGTTTTTCAAAGGAAGACCTGGATAAAGCTGCTTACATATTGGGCATCAAGATCTATAGAGATAGATCAAGACGCCTGATGATACTTTCAAAGAACGCACACCTTGACATGTTTTTGAAGGAGTTCAAAATAGATCAGTCCAAAGAAGGGGTTCTTACCTGAGTTGTAAGGTGTGAAGTTGAGTAAGACTCAAAGCTTGACCACAGAAGAAAGAAAGGAAGGACGAAGGTCGTCCCCTATGCTCTTGTCATAGGCTCTATACGGTATGCCATGCTGAAGTACCGCACCTAATGTGTGCCTTGCCACATGACTGGCAAGAGGGTACAAAGGTGATCTGGGCATGGATCACCAGATAGCGGTCAAAATTGTCCTTAGAGGAATAAGGAAATGTTTCTCGGTTATGGAGGTGATAAAGAGTTCGACGTAAAGAGTTACGTCGATGCAAGCTTAACACCTATCCGGATAGCTCTGAGTAGAGATACCAGATACGTATAATGGAGCAACAATTTGGAATAGCTCCAAGTGGAACGTGGTAGCAGCATCTACGATATAAAGTTTTGCGAAATACATAGGGATCTGAATATGGCAAGACCCGTTGACTACAACCTCTCTCACAAGCATAACATGATCAAACCCAGAACTCTTTGAGTGTTTATCACATAGTGATGTGAACTAGATCATTGAGTCTAGTAGACTCTTGGATGTTGGTCACATGGCGATGTGACCTGTGAGTGTTAATCACATGGCGATGTGAACTAGATTATTGACTCTAGTGCAAGTGGGAGACTGTTGGAAATATGCCCTAGAGGCAATAATAAATTGGTTATTATTATATTTCCTTGTTCATGATAATCGTTTATTATCCATGCTAGAATTGTATTGATAGGAAACTCAGATACATGTGTGGATACATAGACAACACCATGTCCCTAGTAAGCCTCTAGTTGACTAGCTCGTTGATCAATAGATGGTTACGGTTTCCTGACCATGGACATTGGATGTCGTTGATAACGGGATCACATCATTAGGAGAATGATGTGATGGACAAGACCCAATCCTAAGCCTAGCACAAGATCGTGTAGTTCGTATGCTAAAGCTTTTCTAATGTCAAGTATCATTTCCTTAGACCATGAGATTGTGCAACTCCCGGATACCGTAGGAGTGCTTTGGGTGTGCCAAACGTCACAACGTAACTGGGTGGCTATAAAGGTACACTACAGGTATCTCCGAAAGTGTCTGTTGGGTTGGCACGAATCGAGACTGACTGGATTTGACTCCGTGTAAACGGAGAGGTATCTCTGGGCCCACTCGGTAGGACATCATCCTAATGTGCAACAATGTGACCAAGGAGTTGATCACGGGATGATGTGTTACGGAACGAGTAAAAGAGACTTGCCGGTAACGAGATTGAACAAAGTATCGGGATGGATTTGGGTGTCTCCTGTCAATGACGGGTATCGCGCCGTTTGGGCCGGGCCTGGGCGGTGTTACGGTAACGTAGTTAAAGAGACTTGCCGGTAACGGATTGAACGAGGTATCGGGGATACGACGATCGAATCTCGGGCAAGTAACATACCTGACAAAGGGAATTGTATGCAGGATTGATTGAATCCTCGACATCGTGGTTCATCCGATGAGATCATCGTGGAGCATGTGGGAGCCAACATGGGTATCCAGATCCCGCTGTTGGTTATTGGCCGGAGAGTGGTCTCGGTCATGTCTGCATGGTTCCCGAACCCGTAGGGTCTACACACTTAAGGTTCGGTGACGCTGGAGTTGTTATGGGAATAGTATGTGGTTACCGAAGGTTGTTCGGAGTCCCGGATGAGATCCCGGACATGACAGAGGAGCTCCGGAATGGTCCGGAGGTGAAGATCGGTATATTGGACGAAGGGTATTGGAGTCCGGAAGTGTTCCGGGGGTATCAGGCTATGGCCAGCATGACCGAAAGGTGTTTCGGGAGCCCCGACAAGTGTTGGAGGGCCTCATGGGCCAAAGGGGAAGGGGCAAACCAGCCCACTAAGGGGTGGTGCGCCCCCCACACCCTTTCCCACGTTACTTGGGGGGTTGGGGCGCCTCCACCTGGCTTGGGAGGCAAGCCTCCACCTGCTTGGCTTGGGGGGCAAGTCTCCCTAGGATTTTCCCTAGGGAGATCCAATCTGCCTAGCCGCCGCCCCCTAGGGGAAACCCTAGGGCGCCTCCCCCTCTCCCCTTGCCCCTATATATAGTGGAGGGGTGGGAGGGTAGCCATGACCTCTTCCCTGGTGCAGCCCTCCCTCCTCCAACTCTTCCTCCTCCTCCGTAGAGTTTGGCGAAGCCTTGCAGGAATACCACAAGCTCCACCACCACGCCGTCGTGATGCTGGAGTTCTCCCTCAACTTCTCCTCTCCCCTTGCTGGATCAAGAAGGAGGAGACGTCCCCGGGCTGTACGTGTGTTGAACGCGGAGGCGCCGTCCGTTCGGTGCTAGATCGGAATCAACCGCGATCTGAATCGCTGCGAGTACGACTCCTTCATCCGCGTTCTTGCAACGCTTCCGCTTAGCGATCTACAAGGGTATGTAGATGCACTCCCCTCCCCCTCGTTGCTAGATTACTCCATAGATTGATCTTGGTGATGCGTAGAAAATTTTAAATTTCTGCTACGATCCCCAACAGTTACCGGCAAGTCTCTTTACTCGTTTCGTAATACATCATCTTGCAACTAACTTATTAGTTGCATTGCTTGCAAGGCTTAAGTGATGTGTATTACCGAGAGGGCCTAGAGATACCTCTCCGACAATCGGAGCGACAAATCCTAATCTTGAAATACGCCAACCCAACATGTACCTTTGGAGACACCTTTAGAGCACCTTTATAATCACCCAGTTACGTTGTGCCGTTTGGTAGCACACAAAGTGTTCCTCCGGTAAACGGGAGTTGCATAATCTCATAGTCATAGGAACATGTATAAGTCATGAAGAAAGCAACAGCAACATACTAAACAATCGGGTGCTAAGCTAATGGAATGGGTCATGTCAATCACATCATTCTCCTAATGATGTGATCCCGTTAATCAAATGACAACTCATGTCTATGGTTAGGAAACATAACCATCTTCGATTAACGAGCTAGTCAAGTAGAGGCATACTAGTGACACTTTGTTTGTCTATGTATTCACACAAGTATTACGTTTCCGGTTAATACAATTCTAGCATGAATAATAAACATTTATCATGATATAAGGAAATAAATAATAACTTATTATTGCCTCTAGGGCATATTTCCTTCATATACAACCCGCGAGCCTCCATATTTGGTTGCTAGGGGCCTGGATATGGAGTGCGTCATTGACCAACCGCTCGAGTGGGAGGGAAATTGCAGCTCCCTCCTTGATAGAGTTCTGGACTAGGAGGTATTCATCACGTCGTCTCTCGACCAGGTGGGTCGGGCCGAGGACCGCCATGGCGGTTCACTAATGGGTCACTTCAGGTAGCCCATGACGTATACAAGGAAAATTCCACCAGAGTTGATGCAGAAGGCTAGGCCTCTGGTGCATTATATAAACCGAGGCCAAGCTAGTTGATAGATCATATTCTAGATCATTAGAATCATACACAACAATCTTGTGGTAGATACCTATACTATGTACTATCCCTTGTAAGTGTATCTAGTGCCCCTTAGTGATTTTGGTGTATTGAAGACTTATAGGTTAAGGGGATAATGTGTTTATGAGTGTACACAGGTTCTATAAGTCTCTGAGGAGTTTGATATTTATGAAGAAAGTCGACTCCTAAAAATGAATGTCTTCAGTTGAAGACTTTGGTTTTCTTGAAGACTTTGAAAATGAGGAAATTGGTGTGACCTTGAAGATTTTGATATTGATGCGAGGAGTATGAAGCGTGAAGACTTTTGTTTTCGTAGTTCCATACTCTCTTTCTTGAGTCATAGGAAACACCGTACTATTAAAGGGGTCGAGGTAAAACTAAGGAAACACTTTCCAAGTGATGTTCATCTCAAAGCCTACACATACCCAGTCCTTTCGAGTGAAGCCATTGAAGATCTCATACAGTTCAGTCAATTTCTTCAGTGACAGAGACAAAGATTTTCTGTCTCTGAGGAATTTGTTCTGAGTGAGGAGTTAGGAATTCGCTAGTGCGGATTTCCTACAAGTGAGGAACATGATAGCCCTGAGGAATTTGAGAGCTCAAATTTCCGGTTGTTGCTGTGCTACGTGCTAACTGTCCCAAAATATCTTATCCACCTAACAATTATATCATTGAAGGGCATTTATGTCTTATCATGTCAGACTGCTCCCGGCTATAAATAGCCGCCCCCTACAACCACTAGTTGGTTGGCTGCTCCGAGAGAAACTGACACTTGTCATTGAGAGCATCCCATCCTCCGAGGACTTTGAGCGAAAATCATCAAGTGAGGAAAAAACCAAACCCAAACACCTACAACCCAAAGTGATTGAGCATCACTGAAGAGATTGTTCTTGTGTGGAACCGACGCTTGTTACCTTTGAGGACTGTGCATCCTCCAGACGGTTAGGCGTCATGGTCTAGAGCATCCAAGAGGAATTGTGGATCGCCGAGTGACCCAGTCTGTGAAGATTTGGAAGTCACCTGAAGACTTACCACGAGTGATTGAGAGAGGTCTGTGTGACCTTAGCTCAAGGAGAATACGATGAGGACTATGTGTCCTCAGGTTTAAATATCTAGCCGTTCCAATCAGACGTACAACTGTCACAGCAGTTGGAACTGGTCTACCAAATCATTGTCTTCACCAAGCTACCGGTTCTATTTTCTCAACCCTTTCATTTCCTCATTCATGTGTTGATGAACTTGATCGTTACTGTTTGAAGACTTTGGCTAAAGACTTTATCAATTTCCTCAATCCTAATTCTTCATTCATCTTATTTCAGCATGCTTATCCTGTTTACACGCTATCTATGCTCTGTGCTTGTGTCATATTATCATGATGACTGTGTTACTGCCATGTTATGCTTGCACCTGAGTACTTATTCCGTTGCATGTATTTCGCTGCTTAGCAAATTCCTCAAGTTGAATTTCCTCAGTGACGAACTTGTAAAAATCGTCTATTCACCCCCCTCTAGTTGATATAACGCACTTTCATCCCTCATATCAATACAATCAAAAGCAGAACGTAGGGTATTATCTCTTGGAGAGAGCCCGAATCTAGGTAAAATCCGGTGTCCATGTTACCATCGTTCCAAGACGTCTAGCTTAGGACCCCTACCTCGAGATATGTCGGATTTAGCATCGACTCTCCATGTCTTCCGCCATGCCCCCCCCCCCCGCTCGCCCTATTTTCCCGTTGTTTGCCGCCCGCGGCTATAAAAAATCCCTCTCCCCTTTTACTTGCCCACGGCTTTCACTATCACCGTCGACGGACTCAGTGTTGTTCTCGAAGGTGAGGTGTCGGTAAAAATTATATCAACCATTTGGGGAGACGCTTAATGATCTCCGTAGAGAATATTGTATGTGTCCCCCTAAATGTTTGCATAATTTTTATCATCAGGGAGAGTGAAATCAGCGCCAATTTTTTGAAACGTGAGAGGCCACCAAAATTGAGTAGCGTGCGCCCCCAAAAATGACATTGTTGTTCAAAATTTTGATAAGCATTAAGTGGGACATCCGCGTGGATGCCTGCCTTAATGCTCATCATAATTTTAAACATCACCGTCCAAACATAGACGCAATCAGAATCAATACCCCAAAGTCGCTGCCGGAATCGTCCTCGACATGTTGCTTGTGGTCGTACAAACCCCTGCCCTCGTGCTTGTGTTCAACTAATTATGTATCGAAGAATGGGGGAGGGGGTGGATGTCCCACTGGCAAGTGAGGAGTGGATCCCATGCTATGGCGGTAGCCTTTTGATGACTCTGAGTTTGCGTGTATCGCCTAGTCACTCTTCATATGCATATCTTTTTGGACAAAGGATGAATTTTATTGGCTTACAATAAAGCACAAAGAGGACACAAACACAGTGAATACACACCCGACCTTTGTATAGTTAGGAATCACACAGCTAACACCAACACGCGCTCATAAAAACACGCCAACAGATAATAAAGTCATATACGACCAAAACTATATAGGCAATCGCCGATATAATGATATTGTTAGGGTTGCTCTTAGTCACAAATTTTGTTTAATTTAATGATCATAGTACCGTGAGGATTAACAGTATGTTCGCACAAGTGGAGAAGTATCGGTCTCGCATGACGAGTCCATCATCCCAGAAGAACTCGTTTAGGCTACTCCTATGTCCACATAGCAATAAATTAGATTATCTAAAATGCTAATTTATGATACGCATTACAGAGGTATTTTACAATACAATAATGTTATATATACTAACTGTAGTTGTGCCACATAATCGATTTTCGTCCAACCCTACGGTGGCGCATCACAGGGAATGCGGCGAGTATACTACTCCTGCTGCACTAGACTATCAGTCAACACGCGGATCGGCGCATCTTCCTTCCTTTTGATCACCTCGGGGATCTGACCGGCGCAAAGCTCCCCGAGAAGCCGCGGTCGCGCGACGACCAGCCTCCAGATTAACGGCGACTACCGGGTCGGGCACCCGTCGCCGTCGATCGGGTCGACTCCCCGCCCGATAGCTTCGCCCACCGCAGTGACCGCACGACAGCGAAGCGAGCCGCCGTCGTGCGTGCCGAACAGACCCAGGCGTGGGAGCAAGCGATCGTACGTACGGCGGAGAAAAGCTACGCGCGCACTGAACGCCACCAGGGAAGCTTCCCGCCGGTTCAGCATCGTCAAGGGAAAACCGGCTCGTGATCGCAACTCGCCTGAGTTTTCTTGCTGCGGACAGGTACTCCACAGGAACAGACAGGCGCGGTGCGACTAGTCAGTCAGGGGAGAGTCGCAGGCCGTTTACGGGCGGGCCTCGTGCAAGGTTCAAGAGCCGCACGTGAGAGGATGGGGCGTCGACCCGTTGCTGCCAGTCCACTCGAGTTCGAGTCCCGACATGAACGCACGGTGCTCACGGAGTTTCTCATATAAAAAAAGTCAACGAGGGTTAGCTTTTAGGTTGGTCTCATTTTTTTAAGAGCCGCACGTGCTCTACAGAGGCGACGTTCAGTTTTAGAGGCCGCAGCAACCCGACGACCGATGTGTGGCTCCAAGCCGTTCGTGTTCAGAATGCAAATTCAGTGCATTCATATGGGTTCTTCAAGGAGTTTTTTGTTTGTTTGTTTTGCGGCTGTTCTTCAGGGAGTTGAAATGCCCTTGGGCAACATGCACCAGAAAAGTGTGGCTCCACTAGTCTTCGTGGTGGTGGCCCTTAATTTGTGCCTGCAAGTATGGTTCCACTAGTCTCTGTGCATGTGCCAACGTCTCAGCGGCCTGTTCGTTTCATATACTAGATGACACCCCGCGCGTTGCTGCGGGATCTCTTGGTAGTCATTAAAAGCAGCATTGCAACTAAATAGAAGCACAAATCAGCACTAAAATTTCCAAGGTCTACAATTTAATAGCAAAGAGAATAGGTTCTTCACTGGTAATAGACAGAGTCTTAATGGATGCACGGCCAGAGTATAGATATCAATTTTCGATCTTATTGTATTAACAATTCTTGAGTGTCAACATGATTTGATATATCTAAATTGCACTACAATAGTGTACCAGAGGATTGACGTATGGAACGGTGCCTCGATAGTCGATACTGATGAAGACTTATTCCTTTTCCCTCTGAATTATGGGAGTTGACTTTCAACTGAAATGGGTTAAGAAGAACTTGTCTTCTTTCGAAACTTCTCACAATACAAATTCAAGCAAACAATGGACTTGATCTGAATCAATCAGCAAAGCATGGGCCGATGAATGGCTATACAAAGTTGAGTCACTTATTTTGGGAAGGAGGGAGTAGTAGACTGGGATTAAATATGGTGACAAACATAGCATCTATGGAGATCAAAAGATTATTCAGGTGAGTGACGGTACAATTCTGAAGATATTTGGCAAAAGCTAAAAGGGAAGCACATCTTTGAATGCTAGCCTATGACCACTGTTGTCGATTAAGTAGAATTGTTCTTTTTTCAAGGGAAAACTATGACACTTTTGGAATAGAAATTACTCGATGATACACTGGTTGGAAACATAACCAAGACAAACACATGTTAAATGTTGTACTTCCCACAAAATGATGAAGAAACCTCTCCGATTGGAAAATACCAGTTCTTGTCGAATCTCTCACTTGGTATATCGTAAAGCACAACCTGCAAAGGCATATCTAAGATCACTTAGGGATGCTCAATACTGTTATTACCAAATATTTCATGGGCATACAGCTACACGGGTCATGATACAATGATATACATACTGTAAATATAAGAAAGACATCAATCCAGATAGCTCAATTGAACTTATCTATATTTTTTAATGTGGAGAACATACCTCAGACTTTCATCAACACTATCTGCAGTTGATACTTGTGTACAAACAATTACATGTGCCATAAACATTCAAATGATTGAACAATTACGAAAATAATATTTTGCCCAAGCCACATCCCACGTACAACCAGCCATTAGATAGGGAATATGAGGAGAACAAACATGTTAATTTAATTTGGCTAGATCTGTAACAATGCCTTGCCTGCAAACAACACGGAGAGAAGTACATGTCCACCGAAGTCAAGTTGGCTGGATCTGTAACATTGGCTTGCCTGCAAACAACATGGAGAGAAGTACAATTCCACCAAAGTGTTGTCATCCAAATAGCAGATCAAGATGAGCGATGGTACTGGCTCATGTATCACAAAAACCATTATCATTCATTGTGCAGGCTTGGGAAGATTAAAATTCGAAATTGTACTCAATTAAGTTTGGATGGGAAAGACTGACCTCTTCCTCCTCATAAATATAAACAACTTCAAGGCAAACAACTGAATCTGGTACATGAGAATCTAACACTAATCTCTTTTTTGTTGACATGCACATGACAAAGGAAAATGGAAACTGCATACTTTTGGGGATTTGAGGATGGGATAACCATAGCCAACTTAGGACTTTGGGGTCAATCTCCTCATGTACAGTGTGCTGCTTGCTGAAGGGAGGGGATGAGACGTACTGAAACATCCACATGGCGCAGCCCAATAGACGTACTGATGCATTGACAGTATATGGAATCCTAAATACTCGGTCGCCGCATCTGTATTCGAGAAGGAAGCCCACCTGAAATAGGTGCTGCGGGAGATGAGGAGACGGTGAAGACGGTAGGTGACGCCCATGGCCTTGACAACGACATTGGAGAAGCCGCCGGAGCCGAATCCCTCTGCCTGGACGTTGTCGCAGAGCGCCGAGAGGTTGCAGTCCATGGAGCGGAGCTCCGCCGCCGCGAACACCAGCTCGTACGGCCGCGGCGCCTCTGCCGGCCCGGGCAGGCCGCCGCCCCCTCCGCCATCACGGGCGGCAGCGGGTGCGACTGCTGCATTTTTTGTTTTGACATTACGGCCGGGAGGTGGAAACGAAGGGTATGCCGTGGGCGTGGGGACAGACAGTTGGGCTTCTTTCTTATGTTTGCGTTTGGAGACCATTGGGCTTCGTATGCACTTTAAGCCTGGAAAACGGAGCAACGAAGCGGCATATAAAAATGTCAATAAAAATTGGTTAAAATGGAAAATAATCGCTGATGTGGCAGTTTGCTGAGGTGGATAGGCTGCATGTCTAGAAAAATAGCATAATGGGGATGAACTATTTAGATATTATAGATTATTATAAGCCAGCAGGAGCAGCACTAACACTCTGGGGAGATATCTAATTAAAAAATTCATGTGAAACAAACCTTCTCCATGATGCTAAGCTACAACCCGAACTGGGTTGAAACTCGACGCTACAGAAATTTCTCTAGGAGAAACCAGTAAAACGCGTGCGAACGGGGACGAAAAATTCTTGTCTCGTTCCTCTGCGGCCCGGACATAACGACGGCGATGCGAGGACGCTTATTTCTTTTTGAACACGTTGTTGCAGAAGCCGTCGACATAGTTATAGGTGTTTTTGTTATGTATTGTAATGGTTTTATTGTGGTTACATTTGTTCTTTACCTTGTTTGATAATGAATAAGAATGGACGTGTGTCCGTTTCGAAAAAAAAGAATGGTTGTGTGTATCACAATGATGAAGGCCAAGGGTTTAACCTTCTTTTAAAAAATATATTTATCAGACTTATTCGTGGGGACAATCGCCCGCTAATTATGAATCTTGGTTAAGAGGACAAGTAGTTTAGAAATAATTATCCTTTTGAGTTTGTTAAAGGACGAGCAGCTAAGAAAGCAGTTAAACCGGTGAGCAGCCAAGGAATGTCGATTTCATCACATTTTCTTAGGAATATATGTTGTCTTCTGAGTGTATGCTTTATGAGCATCCATGAGCCTTCCCTAGTGCCCCCTTTTTTCTTGTTTGGGGGATTAACATCCACCTAGCCTTCCCCCAAAAGTTTTAGGGACCTAAACAAGAGCTTTCCTCCTCAAAGTTTCCTCCACTAGGGCAAACTTGTTCCATAAAAGATACTACTCATAAAAAAAAAGGAATCCGCTCGACCCTTCCCATTTCCCGTTTAGCTCCCATCCGACCCGGCGCCGCCGACGCCCTCGAATGTCGTGGGAATGGGTCCTCATGGTTCATCCCACCCCGGGAATGGGTCCTCATGGTTCATCCCACCCCTACCATCCACCATGGGCTCTCACGTCACTGGCTCGCTGCTGAAGTTGTCGTTCGCCATGGCGATGCAGGGCCACATCGAGAGTCACGACCGTCGCACGCTGCCTCACGCCGCCGCCACCACTGTGTATCTATATTTTTTATGTTTAGTGATATAATTTTTTTTTGTTGTTGTTTAATGACTCATAAGATGAGTAGGTATTGAACCTAGGGATGCTGATACATATATACTTTTTCTTGTCTGGTGCTACAATTATATTATTTTGGCATCAATTTTTATTATTTTTCTAGACCAACCTATTAATTCAGTACCAAGGGCCAGTTGCCTTTTTTTTGCTGTTTTGTCTTTCTTTTAGGAAAATCAATTTTAAGGAACCCAAAAAATCCAAAAAAAAATCTACAAAAATGTTTTGAGCCAGGAAGCTTTCAGAGGCACCTGGCTTCTCATGGGCAGCCCTTTGGGCCCCACATGGTCATGCGGTATGGCTAGGGACTTGGACGTGTGGGCTCCATGGGACTTCTTTCCACTGCCTTTATGTTGCTCGGAAATCCTTAAAATAAATATGAAGGAATATTTTCGCCGGCGCCAAATGAGTCACCCCTGGTCGACTACTTTACCCCGATGACTTCGGATCACACAACAGAGACACAAGATCAGAAACTCCACCAAAACCAATAAACCTAGCCTGTGGAAGGGCTCCGGAGGGGGGAAAGGATGGAAGGGCTCCGCTACGCCATCAACCTGGTCAAGAAGACTTCAACATCAACCTGGTCAAGAAGACTTCAACATCAACCGCTATCATCATCATTGGCCCCCCTCTATCACCCATCATTACCATGATTACCCCTTCTATGCTTGTTGTCTCTATGTCTAAGTAAAACTCGTTGTCCTCGGGGATAGAGGGACCCTAGTATGTTTAGGTGTTGAACGCCGATAGGATTCGACATCATCTTTTGTCTGTTTATCTTAATAATCTTTCTGATCTTAGATGAAGTCGACCACTCAACAATTGCCCTTAACTATCATTGCAATGGTGGGATGCAGAGGTGAAGAGACGACAATAATATCCTCCCTTCCTTCCCGGAGCAACTGATAGAGGAATAACGGAAAAGCGATCATTGACCATAATCATCGTTAATGTAAGCTGCATGTGGGGAGGAACGATGGTGGCGTGTGTCATACTGAGCAGCACATGCAACACGTATGTTGTACCGGGCTCCGTCCACTCATAGAAGCATACATGTGCAGGACTCATTTTTTCCTTTTTTGATTTGAAAAGGAAAAATTTTACTCCCTCTTCTCTGGTTTAAAGGCCTGCGTGTATCTCTAAATTGCTAATTTAATCGATCTAATAAAAGCTGTATATCACCAAAATTATACCATTACAAAATAGAACATTTGGAGTTTTTGATAATAGAGCTTTTGTGATATAGAACTATCCTTATGTTGGTTAAATCGTCAACGTGAGGTACATGTGAAACCTTCTAAATTGGAAAGGAGTAATATATAAAAAGACATCCATTGTTACAAGTTTGAATAAGGATGAAACAGAGCAGGCCAATGGCGTAACATCCGCCGCCAATTCCATTCATCCGCAGGACTTTTTATTCCCACACAAAGCCTTCCACGCACGCACGTCGTTCAATCTTTATAAGTAGGCCATCAAGGAAACGTGTTACCTGCGAAATCAAAGAATCATTATACTCCATTGCCAACAGTTTCAGAACACTATTCATCAGCTCCAAGAAAGAAAAGCTAGTAGCACACATATTATTCGTTGAGAAGTATACGTATACTACTAGCATACGCCTACGCATCGTACGCAGTACTAGGTACGTACCTCCGCAGTCGGCAATGCCACAGCGCTTGGGGATTGCGATTGCGACTTGAGGCTTCAGTCCGGCCAGTTTGAAGACGTCGGACATGACGGAGCACACGCAACCGGGGCTCCTCATGTTGATGTTGCGCACACCCATGCAGCAGCTGCTCGTCGGCGCGGACTGCGGGTTGCGCACCGCCGGGAGGCACGGAGCCAGTTGCTGGGCCATGGCCGAGGCCCTCACGCTGTCTTCAGGAGGTGCAGTTGCCAGTGGCTTCGCCCGTGAGATTTTTGGTGAAGGGGCAGGCTTTGAAGCTTTAGGCTTCTTCAACTTCTTTGGCTTCGGCGCTGCAGGCGCTTCATCTGATTCAGCGTCAGCTGCAGGCTCATTCACTGCAGTCCCTTGAACCAAGATATGGGTGATGAGGCCTTCAAGGTTGTAGAAAGGACCGACGACATTGGGTTCTGCATCTCGTGTGCCATCAGCCCTTGGAGCTGAGGGACCAGGGTTGAAGTCTAGTCCCAATGTCTTCTTGTTTTGCTTCACTGAGTTCTGGGCAAACTGGAAGTTGCGTTTGAACAGAATGTCGTCACGACACCATAGTAGTGACGATGGGTGTGCATCAGTAGGCCGTGGCCCACGGACCATGCAGGGATAGAAGTCTTGTTCAATGGCTTCATCTCTGGACCTGGGTTGAAGATTCTTGTATAGGATGTCTCCCCACGGTCTCTTGATGGCATTTTTCTCAGCATATTTCTGGGTTACCAATCGTTATTTGAACCATTGTTCTGCCCAATATCTTCGAATCCATTGGATTCGGGTCTTGCGCTGATTGTAATCCTCTTCAGGATCTGTCTTGTACAGTTCTGAGAGGTCATCTGGCAAATCTCTAGATGTTTCTCCACGACGCTTTCTGCCACCCTTCCTTGCTGATTTCTCTGAAGCCATGAACTTTAAACTGAAAGGCTTCAACACGTTCAAAGGCTTCAAAGATTTTCGCTTGCTGGACAAACAGGAACTTGCTTCAGGAGAATTTATATGATGCTGTAAGAATTCTGCAAATGAATGCAGACTATGAGAACCAAGGGATTCTCCCACAGACATGTACCTGTGACAGCATTAAGGTGCGAGGGAAGGGGAAGAGGTCATATGCATTCTCAGAAGATTTTGAATATAAATCAGTTTAGAAGACATTGACCTCATCGTGCAAAGACATTCACTCATAGATAAGGAGTTGGTTCCAGATTTGTACGAATCCAGAGATCAGTACAAGTGAGGAATCTAACTACTTTGTGAAGCATAAGTGAATATACTAGGCATGTTATGAGATGCAGTATGAGAGAGATCTAACTTGTGTGAATAGAAACTGCTTGTGGTAGAAAGTGACAAAGCCATAGGATCAACGGTGCCGTAAAAAGGAAGTTTTATTTACCACACTAAGAACTGCTAGACGGAGTGGAAGATGAGGCCGAGCAGTTCGATCTTCCGTGCCCTAACTTGGCGACGGAGGACACCTACGGCGATGGCGGAGAGGACGATGTCCGCGGTCGGCGTGAAGACGGTGTCGGAGAGGTTGCGGCAGCGAAGCGCTTCGTCGCCGGCGTCGTCGAGGGCTAGCAGTGGCGCTAGGGTTCGTGCGAGAGTGGAAGAAGAGATAATGACCGCCGTGAAGTGTGTATTTATAGGTACAGGGGTGGCACTGCGTTATTACATAGGTGCCCCTGGCGATTCGCATATGAGGAACACGTGGCCATCATGCAGAATTTTGGGGTTTGTTCCACGTCCCACGCACGCTTGGATTGTCGGGTGGTCGTTCCTACTTCTCCGGGTTTCATGTGGAGGAATGAGCATTGAAAGTGGACTTAAGGTTTGTCTTTGTATCTTCTGCTGACAAGGACGCAGAGAAGACATTCGACAGTTTCAATAGAATGCATATGATTTGGAGAGATAGAGTTTGAGATAGATAGCAGAAAGAGGTTAGGGTCCGATCACATTCACTTAGTTCAAAAGATTCAACAATAAGACATAGCTATAAGTGAATGCTGTAGAGGACAGAACACTAGTATATATATATATAATCAACATAGTGAAGATAATCATGAAGACATGTTGAGATTGAAGCCAAACCAAATGTGAAGACATAGCAAGGTAACGCCATGAGTGAAACACTTAAAATAGAACATTTGGTGGTGGCGTTACCCATCGTATAGGAAGTATTAGACCCAGACACGGCGCACAATTATCGTGGCGCTCCGAAGTCAAATTCCACATTAATGTATTCACACTTAGAATGTATGTCTTCATTGATTGAAGATATACTTTACTTCGTGTGTTGCACATCTAAGTCATCAATATGCATAAGGGTTAGGATGTGTGCCTGATCACAGGACATTTGAGGATTCCGGGATATTTAGCTCACACCGTAACTTGCAAAGTCTCTTCTCATCCAAGGGCTTAGTGAAGATATCTGCCAATTGCTCTTCAGTGTTGACGTGTATGATATCAATATCTTCCTTCACAACATGATCTCTGAGAAAGTGATGACGAATTTCAATGTGCTTTGTTTTCGAGTGCTGAATTGGGTTGTTGGCAATCTTGATGGCGCTTTCGTTGTCGCAGTAGAGTGGCACTTGCTTTAGATGAATGCCATAGTCCTTGAGTGTTTGCTTCATCCACAGAAGCTGAGCACAACAAGATCCAGCAGCAATGTATTCAGATTCAGCAGTGGAGAGAGATACATAGTTCTGCTTCTTTGAAGACCAACATACAAGTGATCGTCCCAGAAAGTGACATGTGCCTGATGTAGACTTGCGATCAACTTTGTCACCAGCATAATCAGCATCCGAGAATCCAACCAGATTAAACTCTGAACCCTTTGGATACCATAATCCTAGAGTTGGGGTGTGAGCCAAATATCGAAGAATTCGCTTCACAGCTAAGTGATGCGACTCCTTTGGTGCCGCTTGGAATCGAGCACACATGCAAACACTAAGCATAATATCTGGCCTAGATGCACATAGATAAAGTAAAGAACCAATCATGGAGCGGTATACCTTTTGATCGAACTCTTTACCATTGTCGTCAGGACCCAGATGATGCTTGGCTGGCATTGGCGTCGTGAAGCCTTTGCAGTCTTGCATACCGAACTTCTTCAGGCAATCTTTGAGATACTTCTCTTGAGATATGGAGATGCCGTTGCGTTGCTGTCGTATTTGAAGACCGAGAAAGAACTTCAGCTCTCCCATCATAGACATTTGATATTGCTCTTGCATCATATATCCAAACTCTTCACTGTACTTCTGATTGGTGCAACCGAAGATAATGTCATCCACATATATTTGGCACACAAACAGTTCACCATCATATGTCTTCGTGAAGAGAGTGGGGTCGAGAGAACCAGGTATGAAGCCTTTGCTCTTCAGTAAGTATTTGAGTGTGTCATACCAGGCCCGAGGGGCTTGTTTGAGGCCATATAGTGCCTTGTTGAGCTTGTATACCATGTCAGGATGTTTTGGATCTTCAAAGCCAGGAGGTTGTGCAACATACACTTCTTCTTCAATCTTGCCATTGAGGAAGGCGCTCTTCACATCCATTTGATAAAGAAGTATGTTGTGATGATTTGCATAGGCCAGCAGTATGCGTATGGCTCCAAGTCTAGCCACAGGAGAAAATGTTTCATCGAAGTCAATGCCTTCCACTTGAGTATATCCTTGAGCAACGAGACGAGCTTTGTTTCTGACAACTTGACCATGCTCATCTTGCTTGTTGCGGTATATCCATTTGGTGCCTATTATGTTGTGCTTCCAAGGATCGGGACGCTTGACCAGTTCCCATACATTATTCAGCTCAAACTGTTGAAGCTCGTCTTGCATAGCTTGAATCCATTCAGGTTCCATGAAGGCTTCTTCAACTTTCCTGGGTTGCCCTTGAACGAGTGAGTGGACCGGGTGCATTGATGCCATCAATTATTTTTTCAATCTGCACTTCATTGGCAACGCGAGGATGTACAGGGCGAAGATTTTGCTCTTGTTGATCATTGTCGTTGTTAGAAGGAATGTCTTCAGGCTGAGCATTGTCTTCATGTTGATCAGGTGCTGAGATGATAAGTTCTTCTTCAGGATGAGCTTCAGAAGGTATAATTTCTCCAGTTCCCATTAGCTTGATTGATTCACCGGATGGAACTTCATCTAGCACATTTGGCAGTTGCTCTCTTTGTGAACCGTTGGTCTCATCGAACCGCACATCCACTGTTTCAACCACTTTGTAATGAAAGAGATTGAAGACTCTGTAGGAGTGCGAATCCTTTCCATATCCAAGCATAAAACCCTCATGTGCTTTTGGTGCAAACTTTGAGGTGTGATGTGGGTCCTTGATCCAGCACCTGGCGCCAAATACTCTGAAGTAACTGACATTTGGCTTCTTGCCAGTACGGAGCTCATAAGATGTCTTCTTCAGAAGCTTGTGAAGATAAACACGATTGATTGTATGGCATGCATTATCAATGGCTTTAGGCCAGAATTTTCTTGGAGTCTTGTATTCATCTAGCATTGTTCTGGCCATCTCAATGAGTGTTCTGTTCTTGCGTTCGACGACCCCATTCTGCTGTGGCGTGTACGGGGCTGAGAATTCATGTGTGATGCCCAAGGTATCAAGATATGTATCAAGGCCAGTGTTCTTGAATTTAGTGCCATTGTCACTTCTGATATGCTTTATCTTGGCGCCATAGTTGTTCATTGCTCGATTGGCGAAGCGTCTGAAGACATCCTGCACTTCAGTCTTGTAAAGGATTATGTGCACCCAAGTATATCTAGAATAATCATCAACAGTGACAAAGCCATAGAGACAAGAAGTAGTAGTGAGAATTGAGTAATGAGTGGGACCGAAAAGATTCATGTGAAGCAGTTCGAAGGGTCGAGTAGTGGTCATGATTGTCTTCGAGGGATGTTTGGCCCTCGTCATCTTTCCTGCCTCACAGGCACTGCATAAGTGATCTTTCTTGAACTTGACGCCCTCGATGCCTATGACATGCTTCTTCTTTGCCAGGGTGTGGAGGTTCCTCATGCCAGCATGCCCAAGCCTCCGATGCCAGAGCCAGCATTCTGAAGCTTTTGCTAGAAGACATATGGAAAGCTGTGGTCCTGCTGAGAAATCTACCATGTACAAATCATCTTTTCGATACCCTTCAAATACTAGAGACTTGTCAGATTCCATTAGAACAAGGCAACGATATTTTCCAAACATTATGATCATGTTTAAATCGCAAAGCATTGAGACAGACATTAAGTTGAAGCCAAGGGATTCAACAAGCATGACTTTATCCATGTGTTGATCCCTTGAGATTGCAACTCTACCTAGACCCAATACCTTACTTTTATCAGTGTCAGCAAATGTGATGTGGCTCTTATCGGATGGACGTAAGGTTGAGTCCATAAGAAGGCTTCTTTTGCCAGTCATGTGATTTGTACACCCACTATCAATAATCCATTCTGAAGACGCTGGTGTCGTACCCTACAATGCAGTTAGGGGGATAGGCTTCACGAAGAGCATTGTGAAGCAAAAACATTTGACGAACCAGTGGGTTATGAAAGCTTAGATCCAGATTAGGACTAATAGGGAGAGTAGCAAGCGATTCAGGAACGAAGTACATAGTAAGACCATTCGGGCATTTGATCTTGCGCCCTACAAGATGTTTAAGGTCCCCAGCAATAGCGTCAGACGATTTTGGTTTTCTGCTGGAGACCTTTTCCTGCAGAAGAGAGTTAAGCTTTCTTAGCCACCCACATCTTCAAGGGTGGCTTAGAAGCAATAAGTCTAAGTGCAGCATCTGAGAACTTTGGCTTTGGAGCCCTAGCAAACAGTCTTGCAGGCGGACAATAATACTCATAAGAATAAGCAGAATAGTTCTTGGTCTTATGAACATGGCGGTTTGATGAACCGCTCTCATATTCATATGCCTGAGTATGGTTTCCCTGCAAAACATTCGCGTTAGTGCGACTCAGGTGAGTCCTCTGTCTGTATGAAGCCTTTGGACCATATGAAGCCTTTGGTCTGAGGTTTGTCTTCTTCACGTGAGGTGTGATGATTACATTCACAGGAAGATTCTCCAGACACCTTTTCGGAACCCAGATCTTCTTCATAGGCGGTCCATTCCTGCAGTTAGTACCAATGTACCTGGCAAACACTTCACCATTCTGATTCTTAAACAGTTTATAGTTTGCATCAAAGGATTCATCAATGACAATGGGGTTAGCACAAGTGAACCCATATAGAGTGGATGGATCTACTGAAAATTCCTTTGCAGCAACCCATGTGGTTTTGGGGTACTGCTCAGGTTTCCAGTAAGAGCCATCAGCATTCATTTTCCTTACGAACCCAACACCCTCTTTCCTCGGGTTTCGGTTCAAAATCTGCTTTTTGAGGACATCACATAGTGTCTGATGCCCTTTAAGACTTTTGTACATCCCTGTTTCAAGCAATGTCTTCAACCTAACATTCTCATCAGCAATAGCAGTGAAATCCTCAGCAGAGGGGTTAGTTCCCACATCAACAGTTGAAGATATTGCAACAGTAGCAGCAGTAGAACATTCAGCAACAGTAGTAGCATTATCACGCTCAATGCATTTAAGACATGGTGGTTCAAATCCTTCCTGAGCCGAGCTGATCTGTTCGGCGCGAAGTGACTCGTTTTCCTTTTGAAGATCTTCATGAGCCGCTCTCAATTTCTCAAGATCTTGCTTCCTTTGAAGATAATCATAGGAAAGATTTTCATGAGTTGTTGAGAGAGTTTCATGACGACTTTCAAGTTCCTCATACTTAACGTGAAGATTTTTTATGTCCTCAATTAAGGATTCAGATCGAGTCATTTCAGCACCTAACAGATCATTGCTTCTCTCTAACAGTTTTTGAATATGTTCCATAGCTTTCTGTTGTTCAGTTGCAATTTTAGCAAGTGTTTTGTAGCTGGGTTTTGAACCACAATCAGAGTCATCGTCACTAGATGTTTGATAGTGAGTAGTGCGTGTGTTTACCTTGGCACCGCGTGCCATGAAGCAGTAGGTAGAAGCGGAGTAGTCCTTGTCATTTGCATCGGTGTCGGTGATGAAGTCATTGTCTTCAGTGTTGAAGATGGACTTGGCAACGTATGCTGTAGCCAGACTTGCGACGCCTGAATCGGACTCCTCCTCAGACTTCACCTCCGCCTCCTCAGAAGCGGACTCCTCCTCTAAATCCATTTCCTTGCCAACAAACGCACGTGCCTTGCCAGATGAGCTCTTCTTGTGTGATGAAGACTTTGAGGAAGACTTGGAAGAAGACTTTGAGTATTTCTTCTTCTTCTTGTCGTCAGAGTCATATTCCTTGCTCTTCTTCTTCTTTTTGTTCTCATTGTCCCACTGTGGACACTCAGAGATGAAGTGGCCAGGTTTCTTGCACTTCTTGTAGTCGTGAGCAGAAGCTTCATCATTCCTTGAGCTTGATCGGGAAGACTTTCTAAAACCTTTCTTCTTGGTGAATTTTTGGAACTTCTTCACAAGCATAGCAAGTTCCCTTCCAATGTCTTCAGGATCATCCGAACTGCTGTCAGATTCTTCTTCAGATGAGGAGACAACTTTTGCCTTCAAGGCACGAGTTCGCCCATAGTTTGGACCGTAGATATCTCTTTTCTCAGAAAGCTGAAACTCATGTGTGTTGAGCCTCTCAAGTATGTCAGACGGATCGAGTGTCTTGAAATCAGGACGTTCTTGAATCATCAGGGCTAGGGTGTCAAACGAACTATCAAGTGATCTCAGTAGTGTCTTGACGACTTCATGTTTGGTGATTTCAGTAGCACCGAGGGCTTGAAGCTCATTTGTGATGTCAGTGAGTCGGTCAAATGTGAGCTGGACATTCTCATTGTCATTTCGCTTGAAGCGGTTGAAGAGGTTGCGAAGGACACTGATTCTCTGATCTCTCTGGGTTGAGACGCCTTCATTTACCTTGGAGAGCCAGTCCCAGACCAGCTTAGATGTTTCCAAAGCACTCACACGGCCATACTGTCCTTTGGTCAGATGACCACAGATGATATTCTTGGCAGTAGAGTCCAGTTGAACGAACTTCTTGACATCAGCAGCAGTGACACCTTCTCCAGCCTTGGGAACGCCGTTCTTGACGACATACCATAGGTCGACGTCAATGGCTTCAAGATGCATGCGCATCTTATTCTTCCAGTAGGGATATTCAGTTCCATCGAAGACGGGGCACGCAGCGGAGACTTTAATTATCCCTGCAGTCGACATAGCTAAAACTCCAGGTGGTTAAACCGAATCACACAGAACAAGGGAGCACCTTGCTCTAATACCAATTGAAAGTGCGTTATATCGACTAGAGGGGGGGTGAATAGGCGATTTTTATGAAAGTCTTCAAAACGTGGAAGTTATGAAGACAAACGATAGAAATAAACCTATTACCCTACAGCGAAAGGTAGACTACACTAGGTAAGCCATAGTCAAGTATTCAATAGAGTGAAAGCACAATGACTAATAGCAGCAATGTAGTAAGGATCAGGTAGGAAGATATTGTGAAGCCACACAGAACACGCAGTCACTCAGTGAAGACAAAAGATAGTGCGAATATACAATGACTTCACAAGGAGTAACAGTAAGTAAAGGGAAGGGAAGATGAAACCAGTGACTCGCTGAAGACAATGATTTGTTGGACCACTTCCAGTTGCTGTGACAACTGTACGTCTGGTTAGGGCGGCTAGGTATTTAAACCTTAGGACACACAGTCCCGGACACCCAGTCCTGAACACGCAGCTCAGGACACCCAGTCCTCACCGTATTCCCCTTGAGCTAAGGTCATACAGACCTCGACCAATCACTCTGGTAAGTCTTCAAGGTAGACTCCCAAACCTTCACAGACTTCGTTCACAGGCAATCCACAATGTCTCTTGGATGCTCAGAACGCGACGCCTAACCGGCTGGAGGATGCACAGTCCTCAAGTGTAATAAGTCTTCAGATCACACAGACAAGAAGACTTAAGTGATGCCTAATTCTCTTTGGCTCTGGGTGGTTAGGGCTTTATCCTCGCAAGGAATTCTCTCTCAAAGGCTTCGAGGTGGGTTGCTCTCAAACGACAAAAGCCGTACTCTGAATCTGAGCAGCCAGCCGTTTATGGTTGTAGGGGGTGGGCTATTTATAGCCACTTGGCAACCTGACCTGATTTGTCCGAAATGACCCTAGGTCACTAAGGAACTGACACGTGTTCCAATGGTCAGATTTCAAACTCACACGGCAACTTTACTTGGGCTTCAATCAAAGCTGACTTGCCCGAGTCTGGACAAGATTCGCTCTCAAAGTCTTCACTCGAAGACATAGGTTTTGTTTAAGCATCACTTCAGTCATTCTGACTGGTTCTCTTGGACCCCACTTAACAGTATGGTGGTTCCTATGACTCAACACAGAAGAAAGAAAACTACGAAAGATCTAAGTCTTCGAGCTCCATAGGCTTCATGTGGTGTCTTCTCTTGTCATAGTCTTCAATGTGAGTATCTTCATATACCACCTTTGACTTCAATGTCTTCATACATTTTTAGGGGTCATCTCTGGTAGGAAAACCGAATCAATGAGGGACTTCTACCTGTGTTATCCTGCAATTCTCACAAACACATTAGTCCCTCAACTAGGTTTGCCGTCAATACTCCAAAACCAACTAGGGGTGGCACTAGATGCACTTACAGTTCGGAGTCCCGGATGTGATCACGGACATAACGAGGAGTCTCGAAGCCCCCCTTTCCTTCCCTCCCCACTTCCTTCCCCCTCCTAGTAGGAGTCCTAGACTCCTACTAGGAGGAGGACTCCTCCTTGGCGCGCCAATAGGGCTGGCCGGCCTCCTCCCCTTGCTCCTTTATATACGGGGGTAGGGGCACCCCTAGACACACAAGTTGATCCACGTGATCATTTTCTTAGCCGTGTGCGGTGCCCCCTTCCACCATAATCCTCGATAATATTGTAGCGGTGCTTAGGCGAAGCCCTGCGACGGTAGAACATCAAGATCGTCACCACGCCGTCGTGCTGACGGAACTCTTCCCCGACACTTTGCTGGATCGGAGTCCGGGGATCGTCATCGAGCTGAACGTGTGCTAAAACTCGGAGGTGCCGTAGTTTCGGTGCTTGATCGGTCGGGCCGTGAAGACGTACGACTACATCAACCGCGTTGTGCTAACGCTTCGCTGTCGGTCTACAAGGGTACGTAGATACACTCTCCCCTCTCGTTGCTATGCATCACCATGATCTTGCGTGTGCGTAGGAATTTTTTGAAATTACTACGTTCCCCAACAGTGGCATCCGAGCCTAGGTTTTATGGTGTTGATGTTATATGCACGAGTAGAACACAAGTGAGTTGTGGGCGATATAAGTCATACTGCTTACCAG
>NC_053023.1:660897434-660942038 GCF_003073215.2 Triticum urartu | reverse complement strand
TGTTTTCCCCCCCGGCCCCCCCCCCCCCGCTCGCCCTATTTTCCCGTTGTTTGCCGCCCGCGGCTATAAAAAATCCCTCTCCCCTTTTACTTGCCCACGGCTTTCACTATCACCGTCGACGGACTCAGTGTTGTTCTCGAAGGTGAGGTGTCGGTAAAAATTATATCAACCATTTGGGGAGACGCTTAATGATCTCCGTAGAGAATATTGTATGTGTCCCCCTAAATGTTTGCATAATTTTTATCATCAGGGAGAGTGAAATCAGCGCCAATTTTTTGAAACGTGAGAGGCCACCAAAATTGAGTAGCGTGCGCCCCCAAAAATGACATTGTTGTTCAAAATTTTGATAAGCATTAAGTGGGACATCCGCGTGGATGCCTGCCTTAATGCTCATCATAATTTTAAACATCACCGTCCAAACATAGACGCAATCAGAATCAATACCCCAAAGTCGCTGCCGGAATCGTCCTCGACATGTTGCTTGTGGTCGTACAAACCCCTGCCCTCGTGCTTGTGTTCAACTAATTATGTATCGAAGAATGGGGGAGGGGGTGGATGTCCCACTGGCAAGTGAGGAGTGGATCCCATGCTATGGCGGTAGCCTTTTGATGACTCTGAGTTTGCGTGTATCGCCTAGTCACTCTTCATATGCATATCTTTTTGGACAAAGGATGAATTTTATTGGCTTACAATAAAGCACAAAGAGGACACAAACACAGTGAATACACACCCGACCTTTGTATAGTTAGGAATCACACAGCTAACACCAACACGCGCTCATAAAAACACGCCAACAGATAATAAAGTCATATACGACCAAAACTATATAGGCAATCGCCGATATAATGATATTGTTAGGGTTGCTCTTAGTCACAAATTTTGTTTAATTTAATGATCATAGTACCGTGAGGATTAACAGTATGTTCGCACAAGTGGAGAAGTATCGGTCTCGCATGACGAGTCCATCATCCCAGAAGAACTCGTTTAGGCTACTCCTATGTCCACATAGCAATAAATTAGATTATCTAAAATGCTAATTTATGATACGCATTACAGAGGTATTTTACAATACAATAATGTTATATATACTAACTGTAGTTGTGCCACATAATCGATTTTCGTCCAACCCTACGGTGGCGCATCACAGGGAATGCGGCGAGTATACTACTCCTGCTGCACTAGACTATCAGTCAACACGCGGATCGGCGCATCTTCCTTCCTTTTGATCACCTCGGGGATCTGACCGGCGCAAAGCTCCCCGAGAAGCCGCGGTCGCGCGACGACCAGCCTCCAGATTAACGGCGACTACCGGGTCGGGCACCCGTCGCCGTCGATCGGGTCGACTCCCCGCCCGATAGCTTCGCCCACCGCAGTGACCGCACGACAGCGAAGCGAGCCGCCGTCGTGCGTGCCGAACAGACCCAGGCGTGGGAGCAAGCGATCGTACGTACGGCGGAGAAAAGCTACGCGCGCACTGAACGCCACCAGGGAAGCTTCCCGCCGGTTCAGCATCGTCAAGGGAAAACCGGCTCGTGATCGCAACTCGCCTGAGTTTTCTTGCTGCGGACAGGTACTCCACAGGAACAGACAGGCGCGGTGCGACTAGTCAGTCAGGGGAGAGTCGCAGGCCGTTTACGGGCGGGCCTCGTGCAAGGTTCAAGAGCCGCACGTGAGAGGATGGGGCGTCGACCCGTTGCTGCCAGTCCACTCGAGTTCGAGTCCCGACATGAACGCACGGTGCTCACGGAGTTTCTCATATAAAAAAAGTCAACGAGGGTTAGCTTTTAGGTTGGTCTCATTTTTTTAAGAGCCGCACGTGCTCTACAGAGGCGACGTTCAGTTTTAGAGGCCGCAGCAACCCGACGACCGATGTGTGGCTCCAAGCCGTTCGTGTTCAGAATGCAAATTCAGTGCATTCATATGGGTTCTTCAAGGAGTTTTTTGTTTGTTTGTTTTGCGGCTGTTCTTCAGGGAGTTGAAATGCCCTTGGGCAACATGCACCAGAAAAGTGTGGCTCCACTAGTCTTCGTGGTGGTGGCCCTTAATTTGTGCCTGCAAGTATGGTTCCACTAGTCTCTGTGCATGTGCCAACGTCTCAGCGGCCTGTTCGTTTCATATACTAGATGACACCCCGCGCGTTGCTGCGGGATCTCTTGGTAGTCATTAAAAGCAGCATTGCAACTAAATAGAAGCACAAATCAGCACTAAAATTTCCAAGGTCTACAATTTAATAGCAAAGAGAATAGGTTCTTCACTGGTAATAGACAGAGTCTTAATGGATGCACGGCCAGAGTATAGATATCAATTTTCGATCTTATTGTATTAACAATTCTTGAGTGTCAACATGATTTGATATATCTAAATTGCACTACAATAGTGTACCAGAGGATTGACGTATGGAACGGTGCCTCGATAGTCGATACTGATGAAGACTTATTCCTTTTCCCTCTGAATTATGGGAGTTGACTTTCAACTGAAATGGGTTAAGAAGAACTTGTCTTCTTTCGAAACTTCTCACAATACAAATTCAAGCAAACAATGGACTTGATCTGAATCAATCAGCAAAGCATGGGCCGATGAATGGCTATACAAAGTTGAGTCACTTATTTTGGGAAGGAGGGAGTAGTAGACTGGGATTAAATATGGTGACAAACATAGCATCTATGGAGATCAAAAGATTATTCAGGTGAGTGACGGTACAATTCTGAAGATATTTGGCAAAAGCTAAAAGGGAAGCACATCTTTGAATGCTAGCCTATGACCACTGTTGTCGATTAAGTAGAATTGTTCTTTTTTCAAGGGAAAACTATGACACTTTTGGAATAGAAATTACTCGATGATACACTGGTTGGAAACATAACCAAGACAAACACATGTTAAATGTTGTACTTCCCACAAAATGATGAAGAAACCTCTCCGATTGGAAAATACCAGTTCTTGTCGAATCTCTCACTTGGTATATCGTAAAGCACAACCTGCAAAGGCATATCTAAGATCACTTAGGGATGCTCAATACTGTTATTACCAAATATTTCATGGGCATACAGCTACACGGGTCATGATACAATGATATACATACTGTAAATATAAGAAAGACATCAATCCAGATAGCTCAATTGAACTTATCTATATTTTTTAATGTGGAGAACATACCTCAGACTTTCATCAACACTATCTGCAGTTGATACTTGTGTACAAACAATTACATGTGCCATAAACATTCAAATGATTGAACAATTACGAAAATAATATTTTGCCCAAGCCACATCCCACGTACAACCAGCCATTAGATAGGGAATATGAGGAGAACAAACATGTTAATTTAATTTGGCTAGATCTGTAACAATGCCTTGCCTGCAAACAACACGGAGAGAAGTACATGTCCACCGAAGTCAAGTTGGCTGGATCTGTAACATTGGCTTGCCTGCAAACAACATGGAGAGAAGTACAATTCCACCAAAGTGTTGTCATCCAAATAGCAGATCAAGATGAGCGATGGTACTGGCTCATGTATCACAAAAACCATTATCATTCATTGTGCAGGCTTGGGAAGATTAAAATTCGAAATTGTACTCAATTAAGTTTGGATGGGAAAGACTGACCTCTTCCTCCTCATAAATATAAACAACTTCAAGGCAAACAACTGAATCTGGTACATGAGAATCTAACACTAATCTCTTTTTTGTTGACATGCACATGACAAAGGAAAATGGAAACTGCATACTTTTGGGGATTTGAGGATGGGATAACCATAGCCAACTTAGGACTTTGGGGTCAATCTCCTCATGTACAGTGTGCTGCTTGCTGAAGGGAGGGGATGAGACGTACTGAAACATCCACATGGCGCAGCCCAATAGACGTACTGATGCATTGACAGTATATGGAATCCTAAATACTCGGTCGCCGCATCTGTATTCGAGAAGGAAGCCCACCTGAAATAGGTGCTGCGGGAGATGAGGAGACGGTGAAGACGGTAGGTGACGCCCATGGCCTTGACAACGACATTGGAGAAGCCGCCGGAGCCGAATCCCTCTGCCTGGACGTTGTCGCAGAGCGCCGAGAGGTTGCAGTCCATGGAGCGGAGCTCCGCCGCCGCGAACACCAGCTCGTACGGCCGCGGCGCCTCTGCCGGCCCGGGCAGGCCGCCGCCCCCTCCGCCATCACGGGCGGCAGCGGGTGCGACTGCTGCATTTTTTGTTTTGACATTACGGCCGGGAGGTGGAAACGAAGGGTATGCCGTGGGCGTGGGGACAGACAGTTGGGCTTCTTTCTTATGTTTGCGTTTGGAGACCATTGGGCTTCGTATGCACTTTAAGCCTGGAAAACGGAGCAACGAAGCGGCATATAAAAATGTCAATAAAAATTGGTTAAAATGGAAAATAATCGCTGATGTGGCAGTTTGCTGAGGTGGATAGGCTGCATGTCTAGAAAAATAGCATAATGGGGATGAACTATTTAGATATTATAGATTATTATAAGCCAGCAGGAGCAGCACTAACACTCTGGGGAGATATCTAATTAAAAAATTCATGTGAAACAAACCTTCTCCATGATGCTAAGCTACAACCCGAACTGGGTTGAAACTCGACGCTACAGAAATTTCTCTAGGAGAAACCAGTAAAACGCGTGCGAACGGGGACGAAAAATTCTTGTCTCGTTCCTCTGCGGCCCGGACATAACGACGGCGATGCGAGGACGCTTATTTCTTTTTGAACACGTTGTTGCAGAAGCCGTCGACATAGTTATAGGTGTTTTTGTTATGTATTGTAATGGTTTTATTGTGGTTACATTTGTTCTTTACCTTGTTTGATAATGAATAAGAATGGACGTGTGTCCGTTTCGAAAAAAAAGAATGGTTGTGTGTATCACAATGATGAAGGCCAAGGGTTTAACCTTCTTTTAAAAAATATATTTATCAGACTTATTCGTGGGGACAATCGCCCGCTAATTATGAATCTTGGTTAAGAGGACAAGTAGTTTAGAAATAATTATCCTTTTGAGTTTGTTAAAGGACGAGCAGCTAAGAAAGCAGTTAAACCGGTGAGCAGCCAAGGAATGTCGATTTCATCACATTTTCTTAGGAATATATGTTGTCTTCTGAGTGTATGCTTTATGAGCATCCATGAGCCTTCCCTAGTGCCCCCTTTTTTCTTGTTTGGGGGATTAACATCCACCTAGCCTTCCCCCAAAAGTTTTAGGGACCTAAACAAGAGCTTTCCTCCTCAAAGTTTCCTCCACTAGGGCAAACTTGTTCCATAAAAGATACTACTCATAAAAAAAAAGGAATCCGCTCGACCCTTCCCATTTCCCGTTTAGCTCCCATCCGACCCGGCGCCGCCGACGCCCTCGAATGTCGTGGGAATGGGTCCTCATGGTTCATCCCACCCCGGGAATGGGTCCTCATGGTTCATCCCACCCCTACCATCCACCATGGGCTCTCACGTCACTGGCTCGCTGCTGAAGTTGTCGTTCGCCATGGCGATGCAGGGCCACATCGAGAGTCACGACCGTCGCACGCTGCCTCACGCCGCCGCCACCACTGTGTATCTATATTTTTTATGTTTAGTGATATAATTTTTTTTTGTTGTTGTTTAATGACTCATAAGATGAGTAGGTATTGAACCTAGGGATGCTGATACATATATACTTTTTCTTGTCTGGTGCTACAATTATATTATTTTGGCATCAATTTTTATTATTTTTCTAGACCAACCTATTAATTCAGTACCAAGGGCCAGTTGCCTTTTTTTTGCTGTTTTGTCTTTCTTTTAGGAAAATCAATTTTAAGGAACCCAAAAAATCCAAAAAAAAATCTACAAAAATGTTTTGAGCCAGGAAGCTTTCAGAGGCACCTGGCTTCTCATGGGCAGCCCTTTGGGCCCCACATGGTCATGCGGTATGGCTAGGGACTTGGACGTGTGGGCTCCATGGGACTTCTTTCCACTGCCTTTATGTTGCTCGGAAATCCTTAAAATAAATATGAAGGAATATTTTCGCCGGCGCCAAATGAGTCACCCCTGGTCGACTACTTTACCCCGATGACTTCGGATCACACAACAGAGACACAAGATCAGAAACTCCACCAAAACCAATAAACCTAGCCTGTGGAAGGGCTCCGGAGGGGGGAAAGGATGGAAGGGCTCCGCTACGCCATCAACCTGGTCAAGAAGACTTCAACATCAACCTGGTCAAGAAGACTTCAACATCAACCGCTATCATCATCATTGGCCCCCCTCTATCACCCATCATTACCATGATTACCCCTTCTATGCTTGTTGTCTCTATGTCTAAGTAAAACTCGTTGTCCTCGGGGATAGAGGGACCCTAGTATGTTTAGGTGTTGAACGCCGATAGGATTCGACATCATCTTTTGTCTGTTTATCTTAATAATCTTTCTGATCTTAGATGAAGTCGACCACTCAACAATTGCCCTTAACTATCATTGCAATGGTGGGATGCAGAGGTGAAGAGACGACAATAATATCCTCCCTTCCTTCCCGGAGCAACTGATAGAGGAATAACGGAAAAGCGATCATTGACCATAATCATCGTTAATGTAAGCTGCATGTGGGGAGGAACGATGGTGGCGTGTGTCATACTGAGCAGCACATGCAACACGTATGTTGTACCGGGCTCCGTCCACTCATAGAAGCATACATGTGCAGGACTCATTTTTTCCTTTTTTGATTTGAAAAGGAAAAATTTTACTCCCTCTTCTCTGGTTTAAAGGCCTGCGTGTATCTCTAAATTGCTAATTTAATCGATCTAATAAAAGCTGTATATCACCAAAATTATACCATTACAAAATAGAACATTTGGAGTTTTTGATAATAGAGCTTTTGTGATATAGAACTATCCTTATGTTGGTTAAATCGTCAACGTGAGGTACATGTGAAACCTTCTAAATTGGAAAGGAGTAATATATAAAAAGACATCCATTGTTACAAGTTTGAATAAGGATGAAACAGAGCAGGCCAATGGCGTAACATCCGCCGCCAATTCCATTCATCCGCAGGACTTTTTATTCCCACACAAAGCCTTCCACGCACGCACGTCGTTCAATCTTTATAAGTAGGCCATCAAGGAAACGTGTTACCTGCGAAATCAAAGAATCATTATACTCCATTGCCAACAGTTTCAGAACACTATTCATCAGCTCCAAGAAAGAAAAGCTAGTAGCACACATATTATTCGTTGAGAAGTATACGTATACTACTAGCATACGCCTACGCATCGTACGCAGTACTAGGTACGTACCTCCGCAGTCGGCAATGCCACAGCGCTTGGGGATTGCGATTGCGACTTGAGGCTTCAGTCCGGCCAGTTTGAAGACGTCGGACATGACGGAGCACACGCAACCGGGGCTCCTCATGTTGATGTTGCGCACACCCATGCAGCAGCTGCTCGTCGGCGCGGACTGCGGGTTGCGCACCGCCGGGAGGCACGGAGCCAGTTGCTGGGCCATGGCCGAGGCCCTCACGCTGTCTTCAGGAGGTGCAGTTGCCAGTGGCTTCGCCCGTGAGATTTTTGGTGAAGGGGCAGGCTTTGAAGCTTTAGGCTTCTTCAACTTCTTTGGCTTCGGCGCTGCAGGCGCTTCATCTGATTCAGCGTCAGCTGCAGGCTCATTCACTGCAGTCCCTTGAACCAAGATATGGGTGATGAGGCCTTCAAGGTTGTAGAAAGGACCGACGACATTGGGTTCTGCATCTCGTGTGCCATCAGCCCTTGGAGCTGAGGGACCAGGGTTGAAGTCTAGTCCCAATGTCTTCTTGTTTTGCTTCACTGAGTTCTGGGCAAACTGGAAGTTGCGTTTGAACAGAATGTCGTCACGACACCATAGTAGTGACGATGGGTGTGCATCAGTAGGCCGTGGCCCACGGACCATGCAGGGATAGAAGTCTTGTTCAATGGCTTCATCTCTGGACCTGGGTTGAAGATTCTTGTATAGGATGTCTCCCCACGGTCTCTTGATGGCATTTTTCTCAGCATATTTCTGGGTTACCAATCGTTATTTGAACCATTGTTCTGCCCAATATCTTCGAATCCATTGGATTCGGGTCTTGCGCTGATTGTAATCCTCTTCAGGATCTGTCTTGTACAGTTCTGAGAGGTCATCTGGCAAATCTCTAGATGTTTCTCCACGACGCTTTCTGCCACCCTTCCTTGCTGATTTCTCTGAAGCCATGAACTTTAAACTGAAAGGCTTCAACACGTTCAAAGGCTTCAAAGATTTTCGCTTGCTGGACAAACAGGAACTTGCTTCAGGAGAATTTATATGATGCTGTAAGAATTCTGCAAATGAATGCAGACTATGAGAACCAAGGGATTCTCCCACAGACATGTACCTGTGACAGCATTAAGGTGCGAGGGAAGGGGAAGAGGTCATATGCATTCTCAGAAGATTTTGAATATAAATCAGTTTAGAAGACATTGACCTCATCGTGCAAAGACATTCACTCATAGATAAGGAGTTGGTTCCAGATTTGTACGAATCCAGAGATCAGTACAAGTGAGGAATCTAACTACTTTGTGAAGCATAAGTGAATATACTAGGCATGTTATGAGATGCAGTATGAGAGAGATCTAACTTGTGTGAATAGAAACTGCTTGTGGTAGAAAGTGACAAAGCCATAGGATCAACGGTGCCGTAAAAAGGAAGTTTTATTTACCACACTAAGAACTGCTAGACGGAGTGGAAGATGAGGCCGAGCAGTTCGATCTTCCGTGCCCTAACTTGGCGACGGAGGACACCTACGGCGATGGCGGAGAGGACGATGTCCGCGGTCGGCGTGAAGACGGTGTCGGAGAGGTTGCGGCAGCGAAGCGCTTCGTCGCCGGCGTCGTCGAGGGCTAGCAGTGGCGCTAGGGTTCGTGCGAGAGTGGAAGAAGAGATAATGACCGCCGTGAAGTGTGTATTTATAGGTACAGGGGTGGCACTGCGTTATTACATAGGTGCCCCTGGCGATTCGCATATGAGGAACACGTGGCCATCATGCAGAATTTTGGGGTTTGTTCCACGTCCCACGCACGCTTGGATTGTCGGGTGGTCGTTCCTACTTCTCCGGGTTTCATGTGGAGGAATGAGCATTGAAAGTGGACTTAAGGTTTGTCTTTGTATCTTCTGCTGACAAGGACGCAGAGAAGACATTCGACAGTTTCAATAGAATGCATATGATTTGGAGAGATAGAGTTTGAGATAGATAGCAGAAAGAGGTTAGGGTCCGATCACATTCACTTAGTTCAAAAGATTCAACAATAAGACATAGCTATAAGTGAATGCTGTAGAGGACAGAACACTAGTATATATATATATAATCAACATAGTGAAGATAATCATGAAGACATGTTGAGATTGAAGCCAAACCAAATGTGAAGACATAGCAAGGTAACGCCATGAGTGAAACACTTAAAATAGAACATTTGGTGGTGGCGTTACCCATCGTATAGGAAGTATTAGACCCAGACACGGCGCACAATTATCGTGGCGCTCCGAAGTCAAATTCCACATTAATGTATTCACACTTAGAATGTATGTCTTCATTGATTGAAGATATACTTTACTTCGTGTGTTGCACATCTAAGTCATCAATATGCATAAGGGTTAGGATGTGTGCCTGATCACAGGACATTTGAGGATTCCGGGATATTTAGCTCACACCGTAACTTGCAAAGTCTCTTCTCATCCAAGGGCTTAGTGAAGATATCTGCCAATTGCTCTTCAGTGTTGACGTGTATGATATCAATATCTTCCTTCACAACATGATCTCTGAGAAAGTGATGACGAATTTCAATGTGCTTTGTTTTCGAGTGCTGAATTGGGTTGTTGGCAATCTTGATGGCGCTTTCGTTGTCGCAGTAGAGTGGCACTTGCTTTAGATGAATGCCATAGTCCTTGAGTGTTTGCTTCATCCACAGAAGCTGAGCACAACAAGATCCAGCAGCAATGTATTCAGATTCAGCAGTGGAGAGAGATACATAGTTCTGCTTCTTTGAAGACCAACATACAAGTGATCGTCCCAGAAAGTGACATGTGCCTGATGTAGACTTGCGATCAACTTTGTCACCAGCATAATCAGCATCCGAGAATCCAACCAGATTAAACTCTGAACCCTTTGGATACCATAATCCTAGAGTTGGGGTGTGAGCCAAATATCGAAGAATTCGCTTCACAGCTAAGTGATGCGACTCCTTTGGTGCCGCTTGGAATCGAGCACACATGCAAACACTAAGCATAATATCTGGCCTAGATGCACATAGATAAAGTAAAGAACCAATCATGGAGCGGTATACCTTTTGATCGAACTCTTTACCATTGTCGTCAGGACCCAGATGATGCTTGGCTGGCATTGGCGTCGTGAAGCCTTTGCAGTCTTGCATACCGAACTTCTTCAGGCAATCTTTGAGATACTTCTCTTGAGATATGGAGATGCCGTTGCGTTGCTGTCGTATTTGAAGACCGAGAAAGAACTTCAGCTCTCCCATCATAGACATTTGATATTGCTCTTGCATCATATATCCAAACTCTTCACTGTACTTCTGATTGGTGCAACCGAAGATAATGTCATCCACATATATTTGGCACACAAACAGTTCACCATCATATGTCTTCGTGAAGAGAGTGGGGTCGAGAGAACCAGGTATGAAGCCTTTGCTCTTCAGTAAGTATTTGAGTGTGTCATACCAGGCCCGAGGGGCTTGTTTGAGGCCATATAGTGCCTTGTTGAGCTTGTATACCATGTCAGGATGTTTTGGATCTTCAAAGCCAGGAGGTTGTGCAACATACACTTCTTCTTCAATCTTGCCATTGAGGAAGGCGCTCTTCACATCCATTTGATAAAGAAGTATGTTGTGATGATTTGCATAGGCCAGCAGTATGCGTATGGCTCCAAGTCTAGCCACAGGAGAAAATGTTTCATCGAAGTCAATGCCTTCCACTTGAGTATATCCTTGAGCAACGAGACGAGCTTTGTTTCTGACAACTTGACCATGCTCATCTTGCTTGTTGCGGTATATCCATTTGGTGCCTATTATGTTGTGCTTCCAAGGATCGGGACGCTTGACCAGTTCCCATACATTATTCAGCTCAAACTGTTGAAGCTCGTCTTGCATAGCTTGAATCCATTCAGGTTCCATGAAGGCTTCTTCAACTTTCCTGGGTTGCCCTTGAACGAGTGAGTGGACCGGGTGCATTGATGCCATCAATTATTTTTTCAATCTGCACTTCATTGGCAACGCGAGGATGTACAGGGCGAAGATTTTGCTCTTGTTGATCATTGTCGTTGTTAGAAGGAATGTCTTCAGGCTGAGCATTGTCTTCATGTTGATCAGGTGCTGAGATGATAAGTTCTTCTTCAGGATGAGCTTCAGAAGGTATAATTTCTCCAGTTCCCATTAGCTTGATTGATTCACCGGATGGAACTTCATCTAGCACATTTGGCAGTTGCTCTCTTTGTGAACCGTTGGTCTCATCGAACCGCACATCCACTGTTTCAACCACTTTGTAATGAAAGAGATTGAAGACTCTGTAGGAGTGCGAATCCTTTCCATATCCAAGCATAAAACCCTCATGTGCTTTTGGTGCAAACTTTGAGGTGTGATGTGGGTCCTTGATCCAGCACCTGGCGCCAAATACTCTGAAGTAACTGACATTTGGCTTCTTGCCAGTACGGAGCTCATAAGATGTCTTCTTCAGAAGCTTGTGAAGATAAACACGATTGATTGTATGGCATGCATTATCAATGGCTTTAGGCCAGAATTTTCTTGGAGTCTTGTATTCATCTAGCATTGTTCTGGCCATCTCAATGAGTGTTCTGTTCTTGCGTTCGACGACCCCATTCTGCTGTGGCGTGTACGGGGCTGAGAATTCATGTGTGATGCCCAAGGTATCAAGATATGTATCAAGGCCAGTGTTCTTGAATTTAGTGCCATTGTCACTTCTGATATGCTTTATCTTGGCGCCATAGTTGTTCATTGCTCGATTGGCGAAGCGTCTGAAGACATCCTGCACTTCAGTCTTGTAAAGGATTATGTGCACCCAAGTATATCTAGAATAATCATCAACAGTGACAAAGCCATAGAGACAAGAAGTAGTAGTGAGAATTGAGTAATGAGTGGGACCGAAAAGATTCATGTGAAGCAGTTCGAAGGGTCGAGTAGTGGTCATGATTGTCTTCGAGGGATGTTTGGCCCTCGTCATCTTTCCTGCCTCACAGGCACTGCATAAGTGATCTTTCTTGAACTTGACGCCCTCAATGCCTATGACATGCTTCTTCTTTGCCAGGGTGTGGAGGTTCCTCATGCCAGCATGCCCAAGCCTCCGATGCCAGAGCCAGCATTCTGAAGCTTTTGCTAGAAGACATATGGAAAGCTGTGGTCCTGCTGAGAAATCTACCATGTACAAATCATCTTTTCGATACCCTTCAAATACTAGAGACTTGTCAGATTCCATTAGAACAAGGCAACGATATTTTCCAAACATTATGATCATGTTTAAATCGCAAAGCATTGAGACAGACATTAAGTTGAAGCCAAGGGATTCAACAAGCATGACTTTATCCATGTGTTGATCCCTTGAGATTGCAACTCTACCTAGACCCAATACCTTACTTTTATCAGTGTCAGCAAATGTGATGTGGCTCTTATCGGATGGACGTAAGGTTGAGTCCATAAGAAGGCTTCTTTTGCCAGTCATGTGATTTGTACACCCACTATCAATAATCCATTCTGAAGACGCTGGTGTCGTACCCTACAATGCAGTTAGGGGGATAGGCTTCACGAAGAGCATTGTGAAGCAAAAACATTTGACGAACCAGTGGGTTATGAAAGCTTAGATCCAGATTAGGACTAATAGGGAGAGTAGCAAGCGATTCAGGAACGAAGTACATAGTAAGACCATTCGGGCATTTGATCTTGCGCCCTACAAGATGTTTAAGGTCCCCAGCAATAGCGTCAGACGATTTTGGTTTTCTGCTGGAGACCTTTTCCTGCAGAAGAGAGTTAAGCTTTCTTAGCCACCCACATCTTCAAGGGTGGCTTAGAAGCAATAAGTCTAAGTGCAGCATCTGAGAACTTTGGCTTTGGAGCCCTAGCAAACAGTCTTGCAGGCGGACAATAATACTCATAAGAATAAGCAGAATAGTTCTTGGTCTTATGAACATGGCGGTTTGATGAACCGCTCTCATATTCATATGCCTGAGTATGGTTTCCCTGCAAAACATTCGCGTTAGTGCGACTCAGGTGAGTCCTCTGTCTGTATGAAGCCTTTGGACCATATGAAGCCTTTGGTCTGAGGTTTGTCTTCTTCACGTGAGGTGTGATGATTACATTCACAGGAAGATTCTCCAGACACCTTTTCGGAACCCAGATCTTCTTCATAGGCGGTCCATTCCTGCAGTTAGTACCAATGTACCTGGCAAACACTTCACCATTCTGATTCTTAAACAGTTTATAGTTTGCATCAAAGGATTCATCAATGACAATGGGGTTAGCACAAGTGAACCCATATAGAGTGGATGGATCTACTGAAAATTCCTTTGCAGCAACCCATGTGGTTTTGGGGTACTGCTCAGGTTTCCAGTAAGAGCCATCAGCATTCATTTTCCTTACGAACCCAACACCCTCTTTCCTCGGGTTTCGGTTCAAAATCTGCTTTTTGAGGACATCACATAGTGTCTGATGCCCTTTAAGACTTTTGTACATCCCTGTTTCAAGCAATGTCTTCAACCTAACATTCTCATCAGCAATAGCAGTGAAATCCTCAGCAGAGGGGTTAGTTCCCACATCAACAGTTGAAGATATTGCAACAGTAGCAGCAGTAGAACATTCAGCAACAGTAGTAGCATTATCACGCTCAATGCATTTAAGACATGGTGGTTCAAATCCTTCCTGAGCCGAGCTGATCTGTTCGGCGCGAAGTGACTCGTTTTCCTTTTGAAGATCTTCATGAGCCGCTCTCAATTTCTCAAGATCTTGCTTCCTTTGAAGATAATCATAGGAAAGATTTTCATGAGTTGTTGAGAGAGTTTCATGACGACTTTCAAGTTCCTCATACTTAACGTGAAGATTTTTTATGTCCTCAATTAAGGATTCAGATCGAGTCATTTCAGCACCTAACAGATCATTGCTTCTCTCTAACAGTTTTTGAATATGTTCCATAGCTTTCTGTTGTTCAGTTGCAATTTTAGCAAGTGTTTTGTAGCTGGGTTTTGAACCACAATCAGAGTCATCGTCACTAGATGTTTGATAGTGAGTAGTGCGTGTGTTTACCTTGGCACCGCGTGCCATGAAGCAGTAGGTAGAAGCGGAGTAGTCCTTGTCATTTGCATCGGTGTCGGTGATGAAGTCATTGTCTTCAGTGTTGAAGATGGACTTGGCAACGTATGCTGTAGCCAGACTTGCGACGCCTGAATCGGACTCCTCCTCAGACTTCACCTCCGCCTCCTCAGAAGCGGACTCCTCCTCTAAATCCATTTCCTTGCCAACAAACGCACGTGCCTTGCCAGATGAGCTCTTCTTGTGTGATGAAGACTTTGAGGAAGACTTGGAAGAAGACTTTGAGTATTTCTTCTTCTTCTTGTCGTCAGAGTCATATTCCTTGCTCTTCTTCTTCTTTTTGTTCTCATTGTCCCACTGTGGACACTCAGAGATGAAGTGGCCAGGTTTCTTGCACTTCTTGTAGTCGTGAGCAGAAGCTTCATCATTCCTTGAGCTTGATCGGGAAGACTTTCTAAAACCTTTCTTCTTGGTGAATTTTTGGAACTTCTTCACAAGCATAGCAAGTTCCCTTCCAATGTCTTCAGGATCATCCGAACTGCTGTCAGATTCTTCTTCAGATGAGGAGACAACTTTTGCCTTCAAGGCACGAGTTCGCCCATAGTTTGGACCGTAGATATCTCTTTTCTCAGAAAGCTGAAACTCATGTGTGTTGAGCCTCTCAAGTATGTCAGACGGATCGAGTGTCTTGAAATCAGGACGTTCTTGAATCATCAGGGCTAGGGTGTCAAACGAACTATCAAGTGATCTCAGTAGTGTCTTGACGACTTCATGTTTGGTGATTTCAGTAGCACCGAGGGCTTGAAGCTCATTTGTGATGTCAGTGAGTCGGTCAAATGTGAGCTGGACATTCTCATTGTCATTTCGCTTGAAGCGGTTGAAGAGGTTGCGAAGGACACTGATTCTCTGATCTCTCTGGGTTGAGACGCCTTCATTTACCTTGGAGAGCCAGTCCCAGACCAGCTTAGATGTTTCCAAAGCACTCACACGGCCATACTGTCCTTTGGTCAGATGACCACAGATGATATTCTTGGCAGTAGAGTCCAGTTGAACGAACTTCTTGACATCAGCAGCAGTGACACCTTCTCCAGCCTTGGGAACGCCGTTCTTGACGACATACCATAGGTCGACGTCAATGGCTTCAAGATGCATGCGCATCTTATTCTTCCAGTAGGGATATTCAGTTCCATCGAAGACGGGGCACGCAGCGGAGACTTTAATTATCCCTGCAGTCGACATAGCTAAAACTCCAGGTGGTTAAACCGAATCACACAGAACAAGGGAGCACCTTGCTCTAATACCAATTGAAAGTGCGTTATATCGACTAGAGGGGGGGTGAATAGGCGATTTTTATGAAAGTCTTCAAAACGTGGAAGTTATGAAGACAAACGATAGAAATAAACCTATTACCCTACAGCGAAAGGTAGACTACACTAGGTAAGCCATAGTCAAGTATTCAATAGAGTGAAAGCACAATGACTAATAGCAGCAATGTAGTAAGGATCAGGTAGGAAGATATTGTGAAGCCACACAGAACACGCAGTCACTCAGTGAAGACAAAAGATAGTGCGAATATACAATGACTTCACAAGGAGTAACAGTAAGTAAAGGGAAGGGAAGATGAAACCAGTGACTCGCTGAAGACAATGATTTGTTGGACCACTTCCAGTTGCTGTGACAACTGTACGTCTGGTTAGGGCGGCTAGGTATTTAAACCTTAGGACACACAGTCCCGGACACCCAGTCCTGAACACGCAGCTCAGGACACCCAGTCCTCACCGTATTCCCCTTGAGCTAAGGTCATACAGACCTCGACCAATCACTCTGGTAAGTCTTCAAGGTAGACTCCCAAACCTTCACAGACTTCGTTCACAGGCAATCCACAATGTCTCTTGGATGCTCAGAACGCGACGCCTAACCGGCTGGAGGATGCACAGTCCTCAAGTGTAATAAGTCTTCAGATCACACAGACAAGAAGACTTAAGTGATGCCTAATTCTCTTTGGCTCTGGGTGGTTAGGGCTTTATCCTCGCAAGGAATTCTCTCTCAAAGGCTTCGAGGTGGGTTGCTCTCAAACGACAAAAGCCGTACTCTGAATCTGAGCAGCCAGCCGTTTATGGTTGTAGGGGGTGGGCTATTTATAGCCACTTGGCAACCTGACCTGATTTGTCCGAAATGACCCTAGGTCACTAAGGAACTGACACGTGTTCCAATGGTCAGATTTCAAACTCACACGGCAACTTTACTTGGGCTTCAATCAAAGCTGACTTGCCCGAGTCTGGACAAGATTCGCTCTCAAAGTCTTCACTCGAAGACATAGGTTTTGTTTAAGCATCACTTCAGTCATTCTGACTGGTTCTCTTGGACCCCACTTAACAGTATGGTGGTTCCTATGACTCAACACAGAAGAAAGAAAACTACGAAAGATCTAAGTCTTCGAGCTCCATAGGCTTCATGTGGTGTCTTCTCTTGTCATAGTCTTCAATGTGAGTATCTTCATATACCACCTTTGACTTCAATGTCTTCATACATTTTTAGGGGTCATCTCTGGTAGGAAAACCGAATCAATGAGGGACTTCTACCTGTGTTATCCTGCAATTCTCACAAACACATTAGTCCCTCAACTAGGTTTGCCGTCAATACTCCAAAACCAACTAGGGGTGGCACTAGATGCACTTACAGTTCGGAGTCCCGGATGTGATCACGGACATAACGAGGAGTCTCGAAATGGTCCAGACATAATGATTGATATATTGGACGGCTATATTCGGACACGGGAAGTGTTCCGGGTGATTTCGGGGAAAAGTACCAGAGGGTTACCGGAACCCCCCCCCCCCCGGGAGAAGTAATGGGCCATATGGGCCTTAGTGGAGAAAGAGAAGGGCAGTCAGGGTGGGCCGCGCACCTCCTCCCCCTGGTCCGAATTGGACTAGGAGAGGGAGGCGGCGCCCCCCTCTCCTCCTTGGCGCGCCTATAGGGCCGGCCGGCCTCCTCCCCTTGCTCCTTTATATACGGGGGCAGGGGGCACCCCTAGACACACAAGTTGATCCACGTGATCGTTTTCTTAGCCGTGTGCGGTGCCCCCTTCCACCATAATCCTCGATAATATTGTAGCGGTGCTTAGGCGAAGCCCTGCGACGGTAGAACATCAAGATCGTCACCACACCGTCGTGCTGACGGAACTCTTCCCCGACACTTTGCTGGATCGGAGTCCGGGGATCGTCATCGAGCTGAACATGTGCTAAAACTCGGAGGTGCCGTAGTTTCGGTGCTTGATCGGTCGGGCCGTGAAGACGTACGACTACATCAACCGTGTTGTCATAACGCTTCCGCTGTCGGTCTACAAGGGTACGTAGATCACACTGTCCCCTCTCGTTGCTATGCATCACCATGATCTTGCGTGTGCGTAGGAATTTTTTTGAAATTACTACGTTCCCCAACAGTGGTATCCGAGCCTAGGTTTTATGTGTTGATGTTATATGCACGAGTAGAACACAAGTGAGTTGTGGGCGATATAAGTCATACTGCTTCTACCGACGTGCTTTGCACACAGGTGGCTGACGGTTGTCAGTTTCTCCAACTTTAGTTGAACCGAGTGTGGCTACGCCCGGTCCTTGCGAAGGTTAAAACAGCACCAACTTGACAAACTATCGTTGTGGTTTTTGATGCGTAGGTAAGATTGGTTCTTGCTTAAGCCCGTAGCAGCCACGTAAAACTTGCAACAACAAAGTAGAGGACGTCTAACTTGTTTTTGCAGGGCATGTTGTGATGTGATATGGTCAAGACATGATGCTAAATTTTATTGTATGAGATGATCATGTTTTGTAACCAAGTTATCGGCAACTGGCAGGAGCCATATGGTTGTCGCTTTATTGTATGCAATGCAATTGCGTTGTAATGCTTTACTTTATCACTAAGCGGTAGCGATAGTCGTGGAAGCATAAGATTGGCGAGACGACAGCGATGCTACGATGGAGATCAAGGTGTCGCGCCGGTGACGATGGTGATCATGACGGTGCTTCGAAGATGGAGATCGCAAGAACAAGATGATGATGGCCATATCATATCACTTATATTGATTGCATGTGATGTTTATCTTTTATGCATCTTATCTTGCTTTGGTTGACGGTAGCATTTTAAGATGATCTCTCACTAATTATCAAGAAGTGTTCTCCCTGAGTATGCACCGTTGCGAAAGTTCTTCGTGCTGAGACACCACGTGATGATCGGGTGTGATAGGCTCTACGTTCAAATACAACGGGTGCAAAACAGTTGCACATGCGGAATACTCAGGTTATACTTGACGAGCCAAGCATATACAGATATGGCCTCGGAACACAGAGACCGAAAGGTCGAGCGTGAATCATATAGTAGATATGATCAACATAGTGATGTTCACCAATGAAACTACTCCATCTCACGTGATGATCGGACATGGTTTAGTTGATTTGGATCACGTGATCACTTAGAGGATTAGAGGGATGTCTATCTAAGTGGGAGTTCTTTAGTAATATGATTAATTGAACTTAAATTTATCATGAACTTAGTACCTGATAGTATCTTGCTTGTTTATGTTTGATTGTAGATAGATGGCCCGTGCTGTTGTTCCGTTGAATTTTAATGCGTTCCTTGAGAAAGCAAAGTTGAAAGATGATGGTAGCAATTACACGGACTGGGTCCGTAACTTGAGGATTATCCTCATTGCTGCACAGAAGAATTACGTCCTGGAAGCACCGCTGGGTGCCAGGCCTGCTGCTGGAGCAACACCAGATGTTATGAACGTCTGGCAGAGCAAAGCTGATGACTACTCAATAGTTCAGTGTGCCATGCTTTACGGCTTAGAATCGGGACTTCAACGACGTTTTGAACGTCATGGAGCATATGAGATGTTCCAGGAGTTGAAGTTAATATTTCAATCAAATGCCCGGATTGACAGATATGAAGTCTCTAATAAGTTATATAGCTGCAAGATGGAGGAGAACAGTTCTGTCAGTGAGCATATACTCAAAATGTCTGGGTATAATAATCACTTGATTCAATTGGGAGTTAATATTCCAGATGATTGCGTCATTGACAGAATTCTCCAATCACTTCCACCTAGCTACAAGAGCTTCGTGATGAACTATAATATGCAAGTGATGGTTAAGACAATTCCCGAGCTCTTCGCAATGCTGAAAGCTGCGGAGGTAGAAATCAAGAAGGAGCATCAAGTGTTGATGGTCAATAAGACCACTAGTTTCAAGAAAAAGGGCAAAGGGAAGAAGAAGGGGAACTTCAAAAAGAACAGCAAGCAAGTTGCTGCTCAGGAGAAGAAACCCAAATCTGGACCTAAGCCTAAAACTGAGTGCTTCTACTGCAAGCAGACTGGTCACTGGAAACGGAACTGCCCCAAGTATTTGGCGGATAAGAAGGATGGCAAGGTGAACAAAGGTATATATGATATACATGTTATTGATGTGTACCTTACTAATGCTCGCAGTAGCACCTGGGTATTTGATACTGGTTCTGTTGCTAATATTTGCAACTCGAAACAGGGACTACGGATTAAGCGAAGATTGGCTAAGGACGAGGTGACGATGCGCATGGGAAATGGTTCCAAAGTCGATGTGATCACGGTCGGCACGCTACCTCTACATCTACCTTCGGGATTAGTATTAGACCTAAATAATTGTTATTTGGTGCCAGCATTAAGCATGAACATTATATCTGGATCTTGTTTGATGCGAGACGGTTATTCATTTAAATCAGAGAATAATGGTTGTTCTATTTATATGAGTAATATCTTTTATGGTCATGCACCCTTGAAGAGTGGTCTATTCTTATTAAATCTTGATAGTAGTGACACACATATTCATAATGTTGAAGCCAAAAGATGCAGAGTTGATAATGATAGTGCAACTTATTTGTGGCACTGCCGTTTGGGTCATATCAGTGTAAAGTGCATGAAGAAACTCCATACTGATGGACTTTTGGAACCACTTGATTATGAATCACTTGGTACTTGCGAACCGTGCCTTATGGGTAAGATGACAAAAACATCGTTCTCCGGTACTATGGAGAGAGCAACAGATTTGTTGGAAATCATACATACAGATGTATGTGGTCCGATGAATGTTGAGGCTCGTGGTGGATATCGTTATTTTCTCACCTTCACAGATGACTTAAGCAGATATGGGTATATCTACTTAATGAAACATAAGTCTGAAACGTTTGAAAAGTTTAAAGAATTTCAGAGTGAAGTTGAAAATCATCATAACAAGAAAATAAAATTCCTACGATCTGATCGTGGAGGAGAATATTTGACTTACGAGTTTGGTGTACATTTTTAACAATGCGGAATAGTTTCGCAACTCACGCCACCCGGAACACCACAGCGTAATGGTGTGTCCGAACATTGTAATCGTACTTTACTAGATATGGTGCGATCTATGATGTCTCTTACTGATTTATCGCTATCGTTTTGGGGATATGCTCTAGAGACAGCCGCATTCACGTTAAATAGCGCACCATCAAAATCCGTTGAGACGACGCCTTATGAACTGTGGTTTAGCAAGAAACCAAAGTTGTCGTTTCTGAAAGTTTGGAGCTGCGATGCTTATGTGAAAAAACTTCAACCTGATAAGCTCAAACCCAAATCGGAGAAATGTGTCTTCATAGGATATCCAAAGGAAACTATTGGATACACCTTCTATCACAGATTCGAAGGCAAGACTTTTGTTGCTAAATTCGGAAACTTTCTAGAGAAGGAGTTTCTCTCGAAAGAAGTGAGTGGGAGGAAAGTAGAACTTGATGAGGTAATTGTACCTGCTCCCTTATTGGAAAGTAGTACATCACAGAAACCAGTTTCTGTGACACCTACACCAATTAGTGAGGAAGCTAATGATGATGATCATGAAACTTCAGAACAAGATACTACTGAACCTCGTAGATCAACCAGAGTAAGATCTGCACCAAAGTGGTAAGGTAATCCTGTTCTAGAAGTCATGCTACTAGATCATGATGAACCCACGAACTATGAAGAAGCGATGGTGATTCCAGATTCCGCAAAATGGCTTGAAGCCATGAAATCTGAGATGGGATCCATGTATGAGAACAAAGTATGGACTTTGGTTGAGTTGCCCAATGATCGGCAAGCAATTGAGAATAAATGGATCTTCAAGAAGAAGATTGACGCTGACGGTAATATTACTGTCTACAAAGCTCGACTTGTCGCAAAAGGTTTTCGACAAGTTCAAGGGATTGACTACGATGAGACCTTCTCACCCGTAGCGATGCTTAAGTCTGTCCGAATCATGTTAGCAATTGCCGCATTTTATAATTATGAAATTTGGCAGATGGATGTTAAAACTGCATTCCTGAATGGATTTCTGGAAGAAGAGTTGTATATAATGCAACCGGAAGGTTTTGTCGATCCAAAGGGAGCTAACAAAGTATGCAAGCTCCAGCGATCCAGCGATCCAGTTGGAATAAACGCTTTGATAGTGTGATCAAAGCATTTGGTTTTGTACAGACTTTTGGAGAAGCTTGTATTTATAAGAAAGTGAGTGGGAGCTCTATAGCATTTCTGATATTATATGTAGATGACATATTACTAATCGGAAATGATATAGAATTTCTGAATAGCATAAAGGGATACTTGAATAAGAGTTTTTCAATCAAAGACCTCGGTGAAGCTGCTTACATATTGGGCATTAAGATCTATAGAGATAGATCAAGACGCTTAATTGGACTTTCACAAAGCACATACCTTGACAAAATTTTGAAGAAGTTCAAAATGGATCAAGCAAAGAAAGGATTCTTGCCTGTGTTACAAGGTGTGAAATTGAGTAAGACTCAATGCCCGACCAATGCAGAAGATAGAGAGAAAATGAAAGATGTTCCCTATGCTCTATCATGTATGCAATGCTGTGTACCAGACCTGATGTGTGTCTTGCTATAAGTCTAGCAGGGAGGTACCAACGTAATCCAGGAGTGGATCACTGGACAGCGGTCAAGAACATCCTGAAATACCTGAAAAGGACTAAGGATATGTTTCTCATATATGGAGGTGACAAAGAGCTCATAGTAAATGGTTACATTGATGCAAGCTTTGACACTGATCCGGACGATTCTAAATCGCAAACCGGATACATGTTTACATTAAACGGTGGAGCTGTCAGTTGGCAGTTCTAAACAAAGCGTTGTGGCGGGATCTACATGTGAAGCGGAGTACATAGCTGCTTCGGAAGCAGCAAACGAAGGAGTCTGGATGAAGGAGTTCATATCCGATCTAGGTGTCATACCTAGTGCATCGGGTCCAATGAAAATCTTTTGTGACAATACTGGTGCAATTGCCTTGGCAAAGGAATCCAGATTTCACAAGAGAACCAAGCACATCAAGATACGCTTCAATTCCATCCGGGATCTAGTCCAGGTGGGAGACATAGAGATTTGCAAGATACATACCCGTTGACTAAGCCTCTTCCACGAGCAAAACATGATCAGCACCAAAGCTCCATGGGTGTTAGAATCATTACTGTGTAATCTAGATTATTGACTCTAGTGCAAGTGGGAGACTGAAGGAAATATGCCCTAGAGGCAATAATAATGTTATTATTTTATTTCCTTATATCATGATAAATGTTTATTATTCATGCTAGAATTGTATTATCCGGAAACATAATACTTGTGTGAATACATAGACAAACTATACGTCACTAGTATGCCTCTACTTGACTAGCTCATTTATCAAAGATGGTTATGTTTCCTAACCATAGACATGTGTTGTCATTTGATTAACGGGATCACATTATTAGGAGAATGATGTGATTGACATGACCCATTCCATTAGCTTAGCACCCGACCGTTTAGTATGTTGCTATTGCTTTCTTCATGACTTATACATGTTCCTATGACTATGAGATTATGCAACTCCCGTTTGCCGGAGGAACACTTTGTGTGCTACCAAACGTCACAACATAACTGGGTGATTATAAAGGAGCTCTACAGGTGTCTCCAAAGGTAAATGTTGGGTTGGCATATTTCGAGATTAGGATTTGTCACTCCGATTGTCGGAGAGGTATCTCTGGGCCCTCTCGGTAATGCACATCACATAAGCCTTGCAAGCATTGCAACTAATGAGTTAGTTGCGAGATGATGTATTACGAAACGAGTAAAGAGACTTGCCGGTAACGAGATTGAACTAGGTATTGAGATACCGACGATCGAATCTCGGGCAAGTAACATACCGATGATAAAGGGAACAACGTATGTTGTTATGCGGTCTGACCGATAAAGATCTTCATAGAATATGTAGGAGCCAATATGAGAATCCAGGTTCCGCTATTGGTTATTGACCGGAGACATGTCTCGGTCATGTCTACCTCGAACCCGTAGGGTCCGCACGCTTAAGGTTTCGATGACAGTTATATTATGAGTTTATGAGTTTTGATGTACCGAAGTTAGTTCGGAGTCCCGGATGTGATCACGGACATAACGAGGAGTCTCGAAATGGTAGAGACATAAAGATTGATATATTGGATGGCTATATTCGGACACCGGAAGTGTTCCGGGTGATTTCGGAGAAAACTGGAGTACCAGAGGGTTACCGGAACCCCCGCGGGAGAAGTAATGGGCCATATGGGCCTTAGTGGAGAAAGAGAAGGGCAGCCAGGGTGGGCCGCGCGCCTCCTCCCCCCTGGTACGAATTGGACTAGGAGAGGGGGGCGGCGCCCCCCTTTCCTTCTCCCTCCCCACTTCCTTCCCCCTCCTAGTAGGAGTCCTACTCCTACTAGGAGGAGGACTCCTCCTTGGCGCGCCTATAGGGCCGGCCGGCCTCCTCCCCTTGCTCCTTTATATACGGGGGTAGGGGCACCCCTAGACACACAAGTTAACCACGTGATCGTTTTCTTAGCCGTGTGCGGTGCCCCCTTCCACCATAATCCTCGATAATATTGTAGCGGTGCTTAGGCGAAGCCCTGCGACGGTAGAACATCAAGATCGTCACCACGCCGTCGTGCTGACGGAACTCTTCCCCGGCACTTTGCTGGATCGGAGTCCGGGGATCTTGATCGAGCTGAACGTGTGCTAAAACTCGGAGGTGCCGTAGTTTCGGTGCTTGATCGGTCGGGCCGTGAAGACGTACGACTACATCAACCGCGTTGTCGTAACGCTTCCGCTGTCGGTCTACAAGGGTACGTAGATCACACTCTCCCCTCTCGTTCCTATGCATCACCATGATCTTGCGTGTGCGTAGGAATTTTTTTGAAATTACTACGTTCCCCAACAGTTGCCTGTGTTTTCAAATGCCCAAGCAAGATAATCATCACCTCCCCCTTGCTGAATGGGAATATTAAGAATGGCATCAGCATCCGGGGCAATGAAAGTCTCCATAACCACATCATGTTTCCACGACCAGTTTGATGTATCAATGAGGTCTGCCACCCTCTGGATAGCAGTGTTCTGTGGTCTCGATATAGGTGACATGGATATAGTGCTTGGAATCCATTTATCAGTCCAGACATCGATGGTGGTACCATCTCCAACGCGGGAGATCAAACCACATCCTAGGGCTTCTCTTCCTGCTATAATGGCCTTCCAAGTGGCCGAGGCCGACTTAGGTAAAGCAGCGTGCATGAAATCAGTGTCAGGAAAATAATGCCCCTTCAAAACTCTTGCACATAGGGAGTTAGGATTCGTCAAAAAACGCCATCCATGCTTCCCCAACATGGCAAGATTAAACAGATGCGGGTCTCTGAAACCCATCCCACCTTTACACTTGGGCTTTGAAAGTTCCTTCCAAGAAACCCAATGCATTGAACGTTTGTCAAGAGAACTACTCCAGAAAAATTTCACCATTGGAGACGTCAAACTCTTACAAATTTTCTTCGTTAACAAGAACGTGCTCATCGGGTAGGTGGGGATGGCTTGAACCACTGATTTCAACAAAGTCTCACGGCCAGCACAAGCTAGTAATTTCTCCGACCATCCCTGCATTCTCGCCCGGGATCTCTCACTGATGTGCTCGAAGGTCCCGCTGGTGATCCGACCCACAGCAGTTGGGAGACCCAGATATTTCTCATTAAAATCTTCAACCTAAATATTCAAGGTTGTCTCCAAAAGTTGCCTCAAATCTATGGGAGTATTTGTACTGAAATATATAGAGCTTTTATCCCTATTGATACTGTAAGTGCATCTAGTGCCACCCCTAGTTGGTTTTGGAGTATTGACGACAAACCTAGTTGAGGGACTAATGTGTTTGTGAGAATTGCAGGATAAGACAGGTAGAAGTCCCTCATTGATTCGGTTTTCCTACCAGAGATGACCACTAAAAATGTAAGAAGACATTGAAGTCAAAGGTGGTATGTGAAGACATTCACATTGAAGACTATGACAAGAGAAGACATCGCATGAAGACTATGGAGCGCGAAGACTTAGTTCTTTCGTCGTTCTGTTTCTTCTTTGTTGAGTCATAGGAACCACCGTACTGTTAAGTGGGGTCCAAGAGAACCAGTCAGAAGGACTAAAGTGATGCTCCTATGTCTTCGAGTGAAGACTATGAGAGAAAATCTTGTCCAGAGTTGGATAAGTCAGCTTTGCTTGTAGCCCAAGTAAAGTTGTCGTGTGTGTTTGAAATCTGACCGTTGGAACACGTGTCAGTTCCTTAGTGACCCAGGGTCATTTCGGACAAATCAGGTCGGGTTGCCTAGTGGCTATAAATAGCCACCCCCTACAACCATAAACGGTTGGCTGCTCAGAGTTAGAGTACGGCTTTTGTCGTTTGAGAGAAACCCACCTCGAAGCCTTTGAGAGAGAATTCCTTGCGAGGATAAAGCCCTAACACCCAGAGCCAAAGAGTGTTAGGCATCACTTAAGTCTTCCTGTCTGTGTGATCTGAAGACTTATTACACTTGAGGACTGTGAATCCTCCAGCCGGTTAGGCATCGCGTTCTGAGCATCCAAGAGTCATTGTGGATCGCCGGTGAACGAAGTCTATGAAAGTTTGGAAGTCTACCTTGAAGACTTACCAGAGTGATTGGGCGAGGACTAGGTGTCCTTAGCTCAAGGGGGATAAGGTGAAGACGAGGTCTTCTGAGTTGAATCTCAGCCTCCCTAACCAGACGTACAGTTGTCACAGCAACTGGAACTAGTCCAACGAATCATTGTCTTCAACGAGTCACTGGTTTCATCCTTCCCTTCCCTTTGCTTACTGTTGGTCCTTGTGAAGTCATTGTATGATTGCATTATCTTTTGTCTTCACTGAGTGACTGCTTGTTCTGATTGGCTTCACAATATCTTCCTACCTAATCTTTACTGCCTAGCTGCTATTAGTCATTGTGCTTTCACTTCATTGAATACTTGACTATGGTTTGCCTAGTGTAGTCTACCTTCCGCTGCATGGTAATAGGTTTATTTCTATCGTTTGTCTTCAAAACTTCATTGTTTTGAAGACTTTCATAAAAATCGCCTATTCACCCCCCCTCTAGTCGATCACTAGCACTTTCAATTGGTATCAGAGCAAGGTACTCCCTTGTTCTGTGTGATTCGGTTTAACCATCTGGAGTTTTAGCTATGTCGACTGCAGGGATAATTAAGGTCTCCGCTGCTTGCCCCGTCTTCGATGGAACTAAATATCCCTACTGGAGGAATAAGATGCGCATGCATCTTGAAGCCATTGATGTCGACCTATGGTATGTCGTCAAGAATGGCGTTCCCAAGACTGGTGAAGGTGTCACCGCTGCTGATGTCAAGAAGTTCGTTCAACTGGACTCCACTGCCAAGAACATCATCTGTGGTCATCTGACCAAAGGACAGTATGGCCGCGTGAGTGCTTTGGAAACATCTAAGCTAGTCTAGGACTGGCTCTCCAAAGTCAATGAAGGCGTCTCAACCCAGAGAGCTCAGAGAATCTGTGTCCTTCGCAACCTCTTCAACCGCTTCAAGAGAAATGACAATGAGAACGTCCAGCTCACGTTTGATCGACTCACTGACATCACAAATGAGCTTCAAGCTCTCGGCGCCACTGAGATCACCAAGCATGAAGTCGTCAAGACACTCCTGAGATCACTTGGCAGCTCGTTTGACACCCTAGCCCTGATGATTCAAGAACGTCCTGACTTCAAGACACTTGATCCGTCTGACATACTTGAGAGGCTCAACACACATGCGTTTCAGCTTTCTGAGAAAAGAGGCATCTACGGTCCCAACTATGGGCGAACTCGTGCCTTGAAAGCAAAAGTTGTCTCCTCATCTGAAGAAGAATCTGACAGCAGTTCTGATGATCCTGAAGACATTGAAAGGAGCTTGCTATGCTTGTGAAGAAGTTCCAAAAATTCACCAAGAAGAAAGGCTTCAGAAAGTCTTCACGATCAAGCTCAAGGAATGATGAAGCTTCTGCTCATGACTACAAGAAGAGAACATGCCACAAGTGCAAGAAACCTGTCCACTACATCTCTGAGTGTCCTCAGTGGGACAATGAGAACAACAACAAGAAGAAGAGCAAGGAATATGACTCTGACGACAAGAAGAAGAAGAAATACTCAAAGTCTTCTTCCAAGTCTTCCTCAAAGTCTTCATCACACAAGAAGAGCTCATCTGGCAAGGCACGTGTGTTTTTTGGCAAGGAGATGGATTCAGAGGAGGAGTCCGCTTCTGAGGAGTCTGAGGTGGAGTCTGAGGAGGAGTCCGATTCTGGCATTGCGAGTCTGGCTACAGCATACGTTGCCAAGTCCATCTTCAACACTGAAGACAATGACTTCATCACCGACACCGATGCAAATGACAAGGACTACTCCGCTCCTACCTACTGCTTCATGGCACGCGGTGCCAAGGGTACGACACCAGCTGCTTCAGAATGGATTATTTATAGTGGGTGTACCAATCACATGACTGGCAAGCGAAGCCTTCTTATGGACTCAACACTACGTCCATCTGACAAAAGTCACATCACATTTTCTGACACTGGTAAAAGTAAGGTATTGGGTCTAGGTAGAGTTGCAATCTCAAAGGATCAACACATGGATAAAGTCAAGCTTGTTGAATCCCTTGGTTTCAACTTAATGTCTGTCTCAATGCTTTGCGATTTAAACATGATTGTGATGTTTGGAAAATATTGTTGCCTTGTTCTAATGGAATCTGACAAGTCTCTAGTGTTTGAAGGGTATCAGAAAGATGATTTGTACGTGGTAGATTTCTCAGCAGGACCACAACTTGCCGTATGTCTTCTAGCAAAAGCTTCTGAATGTTGGCTCTGGCATCGGAGGCTAGGGCATGCTGGCATGAGGAACCTCCACACCCTTGCAAGGAAGAAGCATGTCATAGGCATCGAGGGCATCAAGTTCAAGAAGGATCACTTATGCGGTGCCTGTGAAGCAGGAAAGATGACGAGGGCCAAGCATCCCTCGAAGAAAATCATGACAACGACTCAACCCTTCGAACGGCTCCACATGGATCTTTTCGGTCCCACTCATTACTCAACTCTTACTACTACTGCCTGTCTCTATGGCTTTGTCATTTTTGATGATTATTCAAGATATACTTGGGTGCATATAATTCTCTACAAGACTGAAGTGCAGGATGTCTTCAGACGCTTCGCCAATCAAGCCATGAACAACTATGGCATCAAGATCAAGCACATTAGAAGTGACAATGGCGCTGAATTCAAGAACACTGGCCTAGATACATATCTTGATACTTTGGGCATCACACATGAATTCTCAGCTCCGTACACGCCACAGCAGAATGGCGTCGTCGAACGCAAGAACAGAACACTTATTGAGATGGCTCGGACGATGCTTGACGAATACAAGACTCCAAGAAAATTTTGGCCTGAAGCCATTGATACTGCATGCCATATCATCAACCGTGTTTATCTTCAAAAGCTTCTCAACAAGACATCCTATGAGCACCTTACTGGCAAGAAGCCAAATGTCAGTTACTTCAGAGTATTTGGTGCCAGGTGCTGTATCAAGGATCCACATCACACTTCAAAATTTGCACCAAAAGCACATGAATGTTTTATGCTTGGATATGGAAAGGATTCGCACTCCTACAGAGTCTTCAACCTTTTTCACTATAAAGTGGTTGAAACAGTGGATGTGCGGTTCGATGAGACTAACGGCTCACAAAGAGAGCACCTGCCAAATGTGCTAGATGAAGTTCCATCCAGTGAATCAATCAAACTTATGGGAACTGGAGAAATCATACCTTCTGAAGCTCAGCCTGAAGAGGAACTTATCATCTCCGCACCTGATCAAACTGAAGACAATGCTCAACGTGAAGACAATCCCTCTAACGATGACAATGATCAGCAAGAGCAAAATCTTCGTCATGTACATCCTCATGTTGCAAATGAAGTACAGATTGAGAAAATAATTGATAGCATCAATGCACCAGGTCCACTCACTCGTTCAAGGGCAACACAGCTAGCAAATTTCTGTGGGCACTTCGCATTCGTCTCAATATCTGAACCTAAGAAAGTTGAAGAAGCCTTCATGGAACCTGAATGGATTCAAGCTATGCAAGAAGAGCTTCAACAGTTTGAGCTGAATAATGTATAGGAACTGGTTAAGCGTCCTGATCCTTGCAAGCACAATATAATAGGCACCAAATGGATATATCGCAACAAGCAAGATGAGCATGGTCAAGTTGTCAGAAACAAAGCTCGTCTCTTTGCTCAAGGGTACACTCAAGTTGAAGGGATTGACTTCGATGAAACATTTGCTCCTGTGGATAGACTTGAAGCCATACACATACTGCTGGCCTATGCAAATCATCATAACATTCTTCTGTATCAAATGGATGTGAATAGCACTTTTCTCAATGGCAAGATTGACGAAGAAGTGTATGTTGCACAACCGCCTGGCTTTGAAGATCCAAAACATCCTGACATGGTGTACAAGCTCAACAAGGCACTGTATGGCCTCAAGCAAGCCCCTCGGGCTCGGTATGACACACTCAAATACTTCCTGAAGAGCAAAGGCTTCAAACCTGGTTCCCTCGACCCCACTCTCTTCATGAAGACATATGATGGTGAACTATTTGTGTGCCAAATATATGTGGATGACATTATCTTCGGCTGCACCAATCAGAAATACACAGACGAGTTTGGATATATGATGCAAGAGCAATATCAGATGTCCATGATGGGTGAGCTGAAGTTCTTCCTTGGTCTTCAAATACGTTAGCAACGCAACGACATCTTCATATCTCAAGAGAAGTACCTCAAAGATTGCCTGAAGAAATTTGGGATGCAAGACTGCAAAGGCTTCACAACGCCAATGCCATCCAAACATCATCTGGGTCCCGACGACAATGGTAAAGAGTTCGATCAAAAGGTATACCGCTCCATGATTGGTTCTTTACTTTATCTATGTGCATCTAGGCCAGATATTATGCTTAGTGTTTGCATGTGTGCTCGATTCCAAGCGGCACCAAAGGAATCGCATCACTTAGCTGTGAAGCGAATTCTTCGATATTTGGCTCACACCCCAACACTAGGATTATGGTATCCAAAGGGCTCAGAGTTTGATCTAGTTGGATTCTCGGATGCTGATTATGCTGGTGACAAGGTATATTGCAAGTCTACATCAGGCACATGTCATTTCTGGGACGATCACTTGTATGTTGGTCTTCAAAGAAGCAGAACTGTGTATCTCTCTCCAAATACATTGATGCTGGATCTTGCTACGCTCAGCTTCTATGGATGAAGCAAACACTCAAAGACTATGGCATTCATCTGAAGCAAGTGCCACTCTACTGCGACAATGAAAGCGCCATCAAGATTGCTAACAACCTAGTTCAACACTCGAAGACAAAGCACATTGAAATTCGTCATCACTTTCTCAGAGATCATGTTGTGAAGGAAGATATTGATATTATACATGTCAACACTGAAGAGCAATTGGTAGATATCTTCACCAAGCCCTTGGATGAGAAGAGGTTTTGCAAGTTACAGTGTGAGCTAAATATCTTGGAATCCTCAAATGTCCTGTGATCAGGCACACATCCTAACACTTATGCATATTGATGACTTAGATGTGCAACACACGAAGTAAAGTATATCTTCAATCAATGAAGACTTACATTCTAAGTGTGAATACATTAATGTGGAATGACTTCGGAGCGCCACGATAATTGTGCGCCGTGTCTGGGTCTAATACTTCCTATGCGGTGGGTAACACCACCACCAAATTTTTCTGTTTGAAGTGTTTCACTCATGGCGTTACGTTTGGTATGTCTTCACTTTTGGGTTTGGCTTCAATCTCAACTTGTCTTCATGATTATCTTCACTATGTTGATTTGATTGTCTTTCTCATATATATATATATATATATATACTAGTGTTCTGTCCTCTACAGCATTCACTTATAGCTATGTCTTCTTGTTGAATCTTTTGAACAAAGTGAATGTGATCGGACCCTAACCTCTCTATGCTTTCTATCTCAAACTCCATCTCTCCAAATCATATGCATTCTATTGAAACTGTCGAATATCTTCTCTACGTCCTTGTCAGCAGAAGATACAGAGACAAACATTAAGTCTGTTTTCAATGCTAAATCCTTTCACCTGAAACCCGGAGAAGTGGGAACGACCACCCGACAATCCAGGCGTGCGTGGGAACGTGGAACAACCTCCTATATGTTGCATGATAGCCACGTGTCCCTCAGATGTGAATCGCCAGGGGCACCTGTGTAATAACACTGTGCCGTCCCTGTCTCTATAAATACACGTCTCACCCTAGTCATTATCCTTTCTTCCACTCTCGCACAAACCCTGGCGCCACCGCTAGCCCTCAACGACACCGGTGACGAAGCGCTTAGCTGCCGCGACCTCACCGACGCCGTCTTCACACCAGCCGCGGACATCGTCTTCTCCGCTGTCGCCAAGTTAGGGCACGGACGATCAAACTGCTCGGCCTCCTCTCCCACTCCGTCTAGTAGTTCTTTGTGTGGTAAATAAAACTTCCTTTTTATGGCCCCTTTGATCCTATAGATTCATCACTTTCTACCACAAGTAGTTTCCGTTCACACAAGTTGGATCTATTTCATACTGCATCTCATAATATGCCTAGTATGTTCACTTATGCTTCACAAAGTAGTTAGATTCCTCACTTGTACTTATTCATGGATTCGTACAAATCTGGAACCAACTCTCTATCTATGAGTGAATGTCTTCGCACTATGAGGTCAATGTCTTCTAAACTGATTTATCTTCAAAATCTTCTGAGAATGCATATGACCTCTTCCCCTTCCCTCGCACCTTAATGCTGTCACAGGTACATGTCCGTGGGAGAATCCCTTGGTTCTCATAGTCTGCATTCATTTGCAGAATTCTTACAGCATCATATAAATTCTCCCGAAGCCAGTTCCTGTTTGACCAGCAAGCGGAAGCCTTTGAAACCTTTGAACGTGTTGAAGCCATTTAGTTTGAAGTTCATGGCTACAGAGAAATCAGCAAGGAAGGGTGGCAGACAGCGTCGAGGGGGAACATCAAGAGATTTGCCTGATGACCTCTCAGAGTTGTACAAGACAGATCCAGAAGAGGATTACAATCAGCGCAAGACACGAATCCAATGGATTCGAAGATATTGGGCAGAACAGTGGTTCAAGTACAGGTTTGTGACCCAGGAATATGCTGAGAAGAATGCCATCAAGCGACCATGGGGAGACATCCTATACAGAAATCTTCAACCCAAGTCCAGAGATGAAGCCATTGAACAAGGCTTCTATCCCTGCATGGTCCGTGGACCACAGCCTGCAGATGCTGACCCATCGTCATTGCTATGGTGTCGTGACGACAATCTGTTCAAGCGCAACTTCCAGTTTGCCAAGAATTCGGCTAAGCAAAACAAGAAGTCATTGGGACTAGACTTCAACCCTGGTCCCTCTGCTCCCCATGCCGACGGCACCCGCGAAGCTGAACCCAATCTTGTTGGGCCCTTCTACAACCTAGAAGGTCTCATCACTCATATCATGGTTCAAGGGACAGCCGTGGATGAGCCTGCAAATGATGTTGAATCTGATGAAGCGCCTGCACCGCCGAATCCAAAGAAACTGAAGAAGCCTAAAGCTTCAAAGCCTGCTCCAGCACCAAAGGTCTTACATGCGAAGCCACTGGCTACTGCACCTCTTGAAGACAGTGTGCAGTTTGAAGATCTATCACGTATCTCCAAGAAGACTGAGATGAGAAAGAATACTGATCAGGCACTGACTGCTGCTGCTATTCTGCGCAATGGAACTATTGATCTGTCCAGCGATGAAGATCTTGCAGATGACGCTCTTGAGCAACTGATTAAGAGCAAAGAAGAAGCAGAAATCTTCAATGATTTGCCTCTCTTTGATGTGGCAATCATCCATGACTTCATTGATGAGTGGTTTGACATGCCCAACCTAAGCTTTGAAGATCTGCAACTTCCAGTTAGCCTCAGTGTCGCCTTCACTGGTGCCATTGCTTCTGAGCTAGCTCTAGCTCAACGCATCGTTGAACTGAAGCAAAAGATTGACTATGAGAAAGCTCAGTTCAAGAAGCACATGGCCAAGCTCAGCGTGCAAGATGTCAAAAACTTTAAGATCATGCTGCACGAGCTCAAAGAAGCCTTTCTCAAGAAGCGTGAAGAAGCTAAAGGTTCTCGTAAGCGCATGAAGAGCCTGGCTGACAAGTGTGTGCAAGCCTACAATGAGGCTGAGAAGCGCAAGGCTCTTGGTTGTCCTGGCATCGACCCTAGAATGGCTGCAAAGAAGAAGAAGCCCTCAACTGACCAATATGCACCTTCAAGGCAGGAAGAACCTCGCATAGTCTTCCCAAGCAGCATGACTGGCTCGAAGCCAAAGGTCAGGTCAACCACTTCAGAACTAAAGAAGACGAGGACTGCCGAGGCTGAAGCCAAAAAAGGAAAAATCCTGAAGCTTCTGATGTCGCTCCCTTTAAGAAGAAGCGCAAAACTAAGAAGGATCGGGCTGCTCCCACAGAGCCCTTAGTTGTTGAACCTCTCTCAATGGTTCGCCCTGCATCTGAACACCACGAGCGCCAACTGATTGTTCATGAGCCTGCTTCCACAGAGACTCATGAAGCTGAAGACATTCCAGCAGTTAATCCCACCGCTGCTGAAGACATTGGTCACCATGACAATGTTGAAGATGATGAAGTCCTTCCTCAGATCGAGCACCAACTGGTATCATTGCCTGTGCTCACGCACAGCGGACTCATCAGCATTGGTCGTCCTCTGATGCCAACTGCTCAGGATGCATCGTGGGCTGATCACCCATAGAGAAAAGACACTCCAAGCTCTCCCCAACCGCAAGCAACCCCATCAGTGCAAGAAGAAGATGACTTTGAGGCCCAGCCAACTCCATCTCCACAGGCGTCGCCAGCACTATGCAGGCTTCGCAAAGGACCAAGGCCTCAAGTCCCTCTTTCGAGCGTTCCAGAAGGAGAAGTGCCCCACCAATCTGTTGCACGTCAAGTGTTTCTAGATGCCACTCCTACTGTGAATGCCTCCGAGTCTGAGGCTAAAGCTGCTAAAGACATTCCGGCTGCATCAGCCGACGACAAACAAGAAGAAGAACGTGTCCCTACTCCCCCCATTACTGAAGAAGCTGTTCTCGAGGAGAACATGTCTGTGCCCGACCCTGCAGCTCATCAAGTGGAGGTTGAGAATCTTGAGGCTGCCACCACCAACACAAATGAAGCCAATGACGTAGTCATGGCTGAAGCAAATGTGGAGCCTGCACCAACCAATGTGCCAGAAGCCAATGAAGCCAATGATGCAACTGCTCCTGAAGCCTCTGTTGTGCAGCCTAACGCCTCTGTTGATGCCACTGCTCCTGTTCCGCCACCAAGGCCACACACTATCGAGCAAGCATTCAACTATGGCCAACTTGTCACTGTCAAATGGCCTTTTTTGACTCCTCCGCCTGCTGCTGGTCCTCAGTTTGACTATCACGTTGAGCACAGGCCTCAGGTTCAGAAGCCAATACCAAGGTTGCCCAGGTTTCCAAGCACTGCATCTGCACCCGGATCGTTCAATATCAATGGCTTCAAGGCACACAACACCTTATTTGATAGCGCTAAGAACCCCTACACCAAGGCAAGAATATCTTCTGATCGGTTCTGGAGGTATCAGCAGCGCAGTTATTACTCATGCATTCTGTATAATCAAGGTCGCATTTTCCCACATATGCGTCTTGACACTGAAGCCATAACTGGACTGCCCTGTTTGGAAGAAGCTCTGGATTGCTTCAGAGAGTCTGGCTTGCTGTAGTTCGTCACTGATAAGGAGCACTGGAATGAAGAATTGCTGCTCCAATTTTATGCCACTCTTCATATCCGTGGCTACAACAGGGATCCAAAGACTTGGGTCCTTGAGTAGATGACAGGCAATGTTCATCATGAAGCCAAAGCCTTTGATATCATTGAGCTTACTGGCCTGCCCACTCCAGGAGATCTGTATGAACCTGGTTGTCAGCTTCATAGTGCTGCTATGGAAAGCATCTTCCACAATCCTGAGCCCAATATGAGTCAGATGCTCAGCATGATGAAGCCTTTGCCTCCAGATGTTGAATATCCTAAGGAGTTCTTTGTTGAAGACCTTGAGTATCTGCCACGTACTATCTATCACATCATAAGGCGAACTCTCTGGCCCATCAAAGGACATTCTCCACATGCCAAGCTAGAAGGCGCAATGAAGACGTTGGTCTTTCATATTCTTCATGGCAAAAGCTTCAATGCACAAGACTTGTTTATTCACCAGCTTGCTGCATCAGGATCTGACATTTTTGGCTTGAAGTTTTACGCTCCATGGATTATGCGGCTGATCAAACTACACTCAACTGTCACCTATCAGCCCTCTTCTCGCAATCATCAGATCTTTCTGCCTGACGTTGATATGTCAGTTGAAGCCATCTATCCAGAGCCTGCCAAGGAGCCTCTTAGTCTTCAGAATGCTGAGAATCAAAGCTTCTCTCAAAACATTGAAGGGGTTCAAGCAGTCACTCGTGTTTATCCTCTGGCTGGTACTACACGTGCACCTCATCGTGCCCTCACTGAAGCCACTGAAAGCACCATTGCCCAACGGCCCAAGAAGCGATCTCGTGTTCTCAATGACCGAGAACTTCTGGTTGCCCTTCATCAGAAACAGGATAAGCATCATGACTGGCTCAAGCGCCAAATGCAAAGTCTCTTGGTGGACGTAAACAGGATTCGCAATCTTGCCACCAAGAATGCCTTTGTTGCCCATGAAACCTGTCGGTGTACATGGAAAGGGTTGACGCTTATGTGCTCTGAAGATGATCTTCAAGAGGATGGATTCTCTGAATGCTTCAAGTTTGACTCAACACCTCCAAGAAGGACTGTGCTGCGACGAACTCCGTCTCTTGAAGACTCTGAGTTCTCCTCCTCTGCTACAACTGTGAATGCCAGAGTGATCGATGATGAAGACGATGCTACTTCACCGCCCCCTACTTCTGCATGCATCGACACTGCCCCAAGTTCGTCTGCACCGCCTATCAACACCGACGACCCTGCTGCTTCACCTACTCCTCATGGGAACGAGTAGATGCTCTATGTCTTCAAACCTTTTTGGTCCTTACTGACAAAAGGGGGAGAAGCATATGAGTTTGATAGTCTTCAAGCGGGTCCATATGGGAGGTTGCTTTATATTTTGCCTAGTGTTTACAACTCTTGCGTTTTGATACATTTGGTTCTTTGAGTTGTAACACTCAAACTCGATGGTCGTCTGCTACTTATTTGCTTTACTGTGATGCGATGATAAATTCCGCATGTGCGACGATAAATTCCGCACTTAGATCATTTTGCAGACGTCCATTTTTCATTATGCATGTCATTATCTTCACATACTTTTCATGCATGATGAATTGTCATCATAAGTTGAAGAGGATCTCCACAAGTACAACCTGCCATGTGCATTTGCATTCCAAAAGCAAATTACTTATATGCACATCTTCAGGGGGGCCTTTGCCACTTATGAAGACAATAACCTATCCTTTAAAATTTCACATATTTTATTCCCCGTTGAAAACTTCAACTAGTTTGTCATCAATCACCAAAAAGGGGGAGATTGTAAGTGCATCTAGTGCCACCCCTAGTTGGTTTTGGAGTATTGACGACAAACCTAGTTGAGGGACTAATGTGTTTGTGAGAATTGCAGGATAACACAGGTAGAAGTCCCTCATTGATTCGGTTTTCCTACCAGAGATGACCCCTAAAAATGTAAGAAGACATTGAAGTCAAAGGTGGTATGTGAAGACATTCACATTGAAGACTATGACAAGAGAAGACATCGCATGAAGACTATGGAGCGCGAAGACTGATGAAGCTATGTACCTAGGGTAGGGTCATGGACCTATCCTAACTGCCCTACCCAAGGACATCTCTAGAAGAAATCACCTTTCAATCGACTTGAAGGTGTTCCACTCGACAGACTCGAAGTCACTCGACCAAGAAGCGATCACTCAACCAAGATCCAACCACTCGACGGCCAGGAGACCTAAAGTCACCCCACACGCTAACGGTCGGTCATTAAATAGCTTTTATGGTCATCATAGCACTTTATTACTAGCGTTACCAGTAACGCCCTGCCTTAATGTACATTGAACCCTTCGTAACGTGGGCTGGTCGGGGTCCTGGCGCACTCTATATAAGCCACCCCCTCCTCCGAGACAAGGGTTCGCACCTCTGTAACTCATACTCACATAATCCAGTCGACCGCCTCCGGGCCCGAGACGTAAGGTTTTTACTTCTTCCGAGAAGGGCCTGAACTCGTAAACCTTGCGTCCTTACAACTTCTCCATAGCTAAGATCTTGCCTCTCCATACTTACCCCCCTACATTACTGTCAGACTTAGAACCACGACAGTTGGCGCCCACCTTGGGGCAAGTGTTTTAGCATTTTGTTGGAGGAGTTGCGATCTTTTCCGACCCGAATCATCATGGTTTTCGACGGAGTTTTGGTGGAGGGCCGCGAGATCCGTCTCGGCGCGCTCACGTTCATCGCCGACGACTCCGCCTGGCTTCAGGAGGCTCCGCTCGACGTGGACGCACTCCCTGTCTGTGGGGCAACGCACTTTAGCGCGTGCGTCCGTGGCGTTCTCCTGTGGCAACCGTCGACCCCCTACCGGTCGGCTCCTGTGTTGTCCTCCCTCCCCGTTTCCCGCCGGCGCAAGCGCTCCGGTCGGTCGAGACTTCAGCGGTGGGTGAGACACGCGGTGGCCCGTCAGTCGGCCATCCCTCAAGTCGCGGCGATCGAGCCCGACGAATCCCTCTACGGCCTGTTCGACCTGTCGACTAGCTTCGAAGAGACTGCATCCGAGTGCGACAACAGCGATCCAGCGGCAGAGGTTCTGATGGTCGATGGAGCACCCAGTCCCCCCGGTTTTACCCGCGCCGACGGAGGCGCGGGAGGAGGTGACCCGTCGCGTCCCCATGAGGAGTATCTTCCCGAGCCTCTCACGTCGCTGCAGAGAGAAGAACTTCGCCGCCGGAATGTGGATGCGCTGCACACTCCTATCGTTGGAGAAACCCCCGAGGCTCGCGCCTTGCAGGACGCGCGCCTGGCAAACTTGGCTGAGCGCACTCGACTGGAGAACCTCCAGCAAGCACTCGACGAGCGGGCACGACAACGGGTTCCCGAATCCAGTCGACGTCAGCTCTTCCCGCCCCCGCAGGTATATCGGACTCCGATTCAGAATTTAGCAGTTGCGGCCCGTATAGCAGAGTCGATTCAGCCTTCCCAGTCGGAGGCTGGCAGAGGCTTGCTACAGATCAGAGCGTTACTCTGGGCAGCAGGAGATCAGAATTCCGTTGTTTCTCAGTCGCGGAACAGAATTCACAGCAGATCCGTTGCTGCGGACACAGTCCAGTCGGCTCACAGCCCGAGATTGCCCCCGAGGCATGAGGGACGTGGAGACCGGCGTGACCAGTATGGGAACCATGAGCAGTATGACCACCGAGTCGATCGTGACGGTCGACATCGAGTGCCCACGCCTCCCCCGAGGAGCGGGTCGTATGTGCCCCGCCAGCAGGATGACAGGCGCCCTCATAGTGGTGGACGAAGGATTCCAGTCGACCCTAGAGGGCCAGGCTTTGACGCGAGATCCATCCTCGTCCAAGGTCTGGTCGACAGAAACAGGGCTCACTGAGAAGGCCACGACAGAGATGCACCTGCCAGCAGCAGAGTACATATTTCGGGGCCAGAGTGCTTTAGTAGAGCCATCAGGGCTGCTGTGATTCCTCCCAATTTCAGGTTGGCGACTGGAGTCAGTAAATTCACCGGCAAGTCCAAGCCCGATACTTGGCTTGAGGACTACCGAGTGGCCATCCAGATTGGCGGCGGCAATGATGAAGTGGCCATGAAGCACCTGCCTCTCATGTTGGAGGGCTCGGCCAGAGCGTGGCTAAACCAGCTAGCGCCTAGTAGCATTTACACTTGGGAAGATCTCTCCGGAGTGTTCGTCACCACATTTGAAGGCACATGCAAGCGACCAGCAGGACTGACGGAACTGCGGTCTTGTGTGCAAAAGCCAAATGAAACTTTGAGGGATTACATCCAGAGATGGATCATGTTACATCACTCGGTGGAGAATGTGCCTGACCACCAAGCAGTTTGTGCCTTCAAGGAAGGCGTCAAATACAGAGAACTGAATTTGAAACTCGGTCGAACCGGAGATATGTCCCTGAATCGGATGATGGAGATTGCCACCAAGTACGCTAATGGCGAAGATGAGGATCGAATCAGGAGTGGCAAGCTCAAGTCAGTCGCCCAAGAAACCGGAGGCAATTCCAGTCGGAAACAGAAGCGGAAAGCCGAGCCAGCGGCTCCCGGGGAAGCCTTAGCTTTGGCCCAAGGAAAGTCTAAAGGGAAACCTAAAGGGCCTTGGAACCCCAAAAAGGTTAAAGACCAGGAGGGAAATGATGTGTTGGACTTACCGTGTCTCATCCACACGAAGAAAGATGAAGAGGGTAATTTTATTTACCTGAAACATACCACTCGGCAGTGTCGACTCTTGATCCAGCAGTTCCAGGGCAAGCAGCCCAAGGGAAAGGAAAAGGAGTCAGACAAGGTCGAGGACAAAGAGGACAGTGATGACGGATACCCTCAAGTCAATTCCACCCTGATGATTTTTGCCGATGTTGAGAGCAAAAGTCGAGTGAAAGTTATTAACCGAGAGGTGAATATGGTCGCTTCGGCGACACCTAGTTACCTGAAATGGTCTCAGACTGCCATAACATTCGACCAGTCCGACCACCCAATGCACATCGCCACCCCTGGGAGGCAAGCTTTGGTGGTCGACCCAGTTGCTGAAGGCACTCGAATGACCAAAGTCCTGATGGATGGTGGCAGTGGTTTGAACATATTATACGCTGAGACGTTGAAGGGGATGGGCATTCCGATGTCCAAACTCAGTGCCAGCAACATGAGCTTCCATGGAGTCATTCCTGGGAAGAAGGCTGAATCACTCGGCCAGATTGCTCTTGATGTGGTTTTCGGTGATTCCAAGAATTACCACGAAGAAAAATTGACATTTGAAGTTGTAGACTTCCAGAGTGCCTATCATGCTATTTTGGGCAGGCCGGCTTATGCACGCTTCATGGCCCGACCATGTTACGTGTATCTCAAATTGAAGATGCCTGGCTCCAAAGGTGTGATCACCATTACGGGCAATCGGAAGAAAGCGGAAGAATGTTTTCAGAAGGGTTCGAAGATCGCCGACGCACAGATGGCAGTGGTGGAGTTGCAGGAATACCACAAGACTGCAGACCCGAGTGATCTGTTGCGAGCCAAGAAGCCCGCTATAGAGTCAGCTTTCCAGTCGACTGGCGACACGAAGACAGCTCACATCCACCCGACCGACCCCAGCGCCGCCCGGACTCATATCTCGACAACACTCGACTCCAAATAGGAAGAAGCGCTCATCCAGTTCCTCCATGAGAACTGGGACATCTTCGCATGTAAGCCTTCTGACATGCCAGGTGTTCCCAGGGAGCTGGCTGAGCATCGCCTGAGAGTCGACTCAAAAGTAAAACCTGTAAAGGAATATCTTCGACGGTCTGCCGTCCAAAAGAGAAAAGCTATTGGCGAAGAGGTGGCTCGGCTCTTAGCAGCGGAGTTCATCCGAGAAATCTACCACTCCGAGTGGCTCGCCAACATTGTCATGGTCCCCAAGAAGGACAAGTCACTTCGCATGTGCATTGACTTTAAACATATCAATCGGGCCTGCCCGAAAGATCATTTTCCTCTCCCCCGCATCGACCAGATAGTCGACTCGACTGTGGGATGTGAGGGACTGTCTTTCTTAGACGCCTATTCCGGGTACCATCAGATCCGTCTCTATGGACCTGACGAGATCAAGACAGCTTTCATCACTCCATTCGGGTGCTTCTGTTATGTTACCATGCCGTTCAGCCTCAAGAATGCCGGAGCCACATTCATGAGGATGATTCAGAAGTGTTTACTCACTCAAATCAGTCGGAACGTGGAAGCATACATGGATGATATTGTGGTCAAGTCACGGAAGGGTTCCGACCCACTGACTACCTTATTGAAACCTTCGCCAACCTCAGGAGGTATGATATCAAGCTTAATCCATCAAAGTGTACATTCAGAGTCCCTGGCAGAAAGTTACTCGGCTTTCTCGTTTCCGAACGGGGAATCGACGCCAATCTAGAAAAAGTTGGCACTATACTCCGAATGAAAAGCCCTGTGCGAGTGCACGACGTCCAGAAGCTTACTGGTTGTTTGGCCACCCTAAGTCGATTCATATCTCGTCTCGGTGAAAAGGCATTACCTCTTTACTGATTGATGAAGAAGTCCGACAAGTTCGAGTGGACTCCCGAAGCTGATGCAGCGTTTGCAGAGCTCAAAGCTCTGCTCTCCACCCAGCCGGTGCTTGCTGCCCCAATCAGCAAAGAGCCTTTGCTGCTTTACATTGCAGCCACAGGACAAGTCGTCAGTATGGTACTTACGATCGAGCGGGAAGAAGAAGGGAAAACCTTCAAAGTTCAGCGCCCAGTATATTATATTTCTGAAGTCTTGACCCCATCGAAGCAAAGATATCCTCACTATCAGAAGCTTGTATATGGGATTTATATGACCACCAAGAAAGTTGCTCACTACTTCTCTGATCATTCCATTACAGTTGTCAGCGATGCTCCATTATCAGAGATCCTGCATAACAGGGATGCAACTGGTCGAGTGGCAAAATGGGCGATTGAACTCCTTCCCCTTGATATCAAGTTTGAGGCAAAGAAAGCTATCAAGTCCCAAGCGATCGCAGATTTCGTCGCCGAGTGGATTGAACAGCAGCTGCCGACTCAGATTCACTCGGAGCATTGGACTATGTTTTTCGACGGCTCCAAGATGCTGAGTGGTTCCGGTGCCGGAGTGGTGTTGGTCTCCCCCATAGGAGATAAACTCAGATATGTTCTTCAAATCCATTTTGATTCCTCCAATAATGAGGCAGAATATGAAGCACTTTTATATGGGTTGCGCATGGCCATCTCACTCGGCGTCCGTCGCCTCATGGTCTATGGCGACTCAGATTTGGTGGTTAATCAGGTGATGAAGGAGTGGGATGTCAGAAGTCCAGCCATGACTGGTTATTGCAATGCAGTGAGAAAGCTGGAGAAGAAATTCGAGGGGTTAGAGCTTCATCACATACCCCGACTGAAAAATCAAGAAGCTGATGATTTGGCAAAAATAGGTTCCAAAAGAGAAGCCATTCCCAGCAATGTATTTTTGGAACACATCCACACACCATCAGTCCAGGAGGATCCCTTCACGGAAGATGCCCCGCAGCCAAAAAGCGCCACGGATCCGACTGAAGTTGAAGTTCCAGCTGTGGTCGATCTGATAATGGAAGTGCTGGTTATCACTCCCGTCTGGACAGAACCGTACATCGCGTACATCCTAAGGAAAGAACTCCCAGAAGACGAGGAAGAGGCTCGACAGATCATCCGTCGATCCAAGGCCTTTACAGTCATAAAGGGACAGTTATATAGGGAAAGCGCGATTGGGGTCGGCCAGAAGTGTATCACACCAGAAGAAGGTCAGATGATCCTTAACGATATCCACTCGGGGACCTGTGGTCATCATGCGTCCTCTCGGACCATTGTGGCTAAAGCATACCGAGCGGGGTTCTACTGGCCAAGGGCCAATGAGATGGCTAAAGAGATAGTCGACAAATGTGAAGGGTGTCAGTATTACTCCAATATGCCGCACAAGCCCGCGTCAGCCCTGAAAACCATTCCACTCGTCTGGCCCTTCGCTGTTTGGGGGCTGGACATGGTTGGGCCACTGAGAACAGGCAGGAGCGGCTTCACTCATGTGCTGGTAGTAGTCGACAAGTTCACCAAATGGATTGAAGCCAAGCCTATCAAGAATCTCGATGCTTGCACCGCTATCAGTTTCATTAGAGAGTTGATATTCAGATATGGAGTTCCGCACAGTATCATCATGGACAATGGGTCAAACTTCGATTCCGACAAGTTCGGGGCCTTTTGCGCCTCTCAGGGCACTCGGGTCGACTACGCTTCGGTCGCTCACCCCCAGTCGAATGGACAAGCAGAAAGGGCAAATGGCCTAATTCTCAAAGGACTGAAACCCCGATTGATGCGCGATCTCAAGCACGCAGCAGGTGCATGGGTCGACGAGCTCCCATCAGTCCTTTGGGGATTGAGGACAACCCCGAATCGATCGACCGAAAGAACCCCATTCTTTCTAGTCTACGGAGCCGAGGCAGTCTTACCGAGTGACCTGCTTCACAACGCTCCCAGAGTCGAGCTCTACTCAGAAGATGAAGCAGAACAAGCCCGACAGGACGCAGTCGACCTCCTAGAAGAAGAAAGAGAAATGGCCCTGATCCGATCGACCATCTATCAGCAAGACTTGCGTCGATTCCATGCCAGAAACGTGAAGAGCCGAGCCTTCCAAGAAGGAGACTTAGTCCTTCGAGTGGATCAGCAGAAACCACACAAGCTTGCTCCTACTTGGGAAGGCCCCTTCATAGTCACCAGAGTCCTCCACAATGGAGCATACCACCTCTACAATGTCGATCGCCAGATTGATGAGCCACGAGCCTGGAATGCGGAGCTACTCTGCCCCTTTTATACTTGAATTCTCACTCGGATGAGATGTAATAAGAAAAACTCCTGTAGTTTATTTATCAAAAGACAAGAGCGTTATAATTCTCCCAGTGATCATTATTGTTTTTGTTTGCGTAAGAAATTCCCCAGTGGGTGGCTTAGCCGCGAATCCGCTTCGCCTAAGTTTGGAAAAATCCTACCGAGTGGAGAGCAATCCTCCCCCTCGGGGGCTTAGCTGCAGTCTAGTACTCACCTAAGT
>NC_053023.1:660863893-660896434 GCF_003073215.2 Triticum urartu | reverse complement strand
AAGATATGGGTATATCTTCTTGATGAAACATAAATCTGAAACATTTGAAAAGTTCAAATAATTTCAGAGTGAAGTGGAAAATCATCGTAACAAGAAAATAAAGTTTCTACGATCTGATCGTGGAGGAGAATATTTGAGTTACGAGTTTGGTCTTCATTTGAAACAATGCGAATAGTTTCGCAACTCACGCCACCTGGAACACCACAGCGTAATGGTGTGTCCGAACATCGTAACCGTACTATATTAGATATGGTGCAATCTATGATGTCTCTTACTGATTTACCGCTATCGTTTTGGGGTTATACTTTAGAGACGCTGCATTCACGTTAAATAGGGCACCATCTAAATCCGTTGAGACGACACCTTATGAACTGGTTTGGCAAGAAACCAAAGTTGTCGTTTCTTAAAGTTTGGGGTGCGATGCTTATGTGAAAAAGCTTCAACCTGATAAGCTCGAACCCAAATCGGAGAAATGTGTCTTCATAGGATACCCAAAGGAAGATGTTGGGTACACCTTCTATCACAGATCCGAAGGCAAGACATTCGTTGCTAAGAATGGATCCTTTCTAGAGAAGGAGTTTCTCTCGAAAGAAGTGAGTGGGAGGAAAGTAGAACTTGATGAGGTAATTGTACCTGCTCCTTGGAAAGTAGTTCATCACAGAATCGTTCCTGTGACACCTACACCAATTAGTGAGGAAGCTAATGACGATGATCATGAAACTTCAGATCAAGTTACTACCGAACCTCGTAGGTCAACCAGAGTAAGATCCGCACCAAAGTGGTACGGTAATCCTGTTCTGGAAGTCATGCTACTAGACCATGACGAACCTATGAACTATGAGGAAGCGATGATGAGCCCAGATTCGCAAAATGGCTTGAGGCCATGAAATCTGAGATGGGATCCATGTATGAGAACAAAGTATGGACTTTGATTGACTTGCCCGATGATCGGTGAGTCATTAGAATAAATGGATCTTCAAGAGGAAGACGGACGCTGATAGTAGTGTTACTATCTACAAAGCTCGAATTGTCGCAAAAAGTTTTCGACAAGTTCAAGGTGTTGACTACGATGAGATTTTCTCACTCGTATCGATGCTTAAAGTCTGTCCGAATCATGTTAGCAATTCCGCCATTTTATGAAATCTGGCAAATGGATGTCAAAACTGCATTCCTTAATGGATTTCTTAAAGAAGAGTTGTATATGATGCAACCAGAAGGTTTTGTCGATCCTAAAGGTGCTAACAAAAAGTGAGCAAGCTCCAGCGATCCATCTATGGACTGGTGCAAGCATCTCGGAGTTGGAATATACTTTGATGAGTTGATCAAAGCATATGGTTTTATACAGACTTGCGGTGAAGCCTGTATTTACAAGAAAGTGAGTGGGAGCACTACAACATTTCTGATAAGTATATGTGAATGACATATTGTTGATCGGAAATAATGTAGAATTTTCTGGAAAGCATAAAGGAGTGTTTGAAAAGAGTTTTTCAAAGAAAGACCTCGATGAAGCTGCTTACACATTGAGCATCAAGATCTATAGAGATAGATCAAGACGCTTGATAAGTTTTTCAATGAGTACATACCTTGACAAGATTTTGAAGTAGTTCAAAATGGAGCAGTCAAAGAAGAGTTCTTGTCTATGTTACAAGGTGTGAAATTGAGTAACACTCAAAGCCCGACCACGGCAGAAGATAGAAAGAAAATGAAAGTCATTCCCTATGCCTCAGCCATAGGTTCTACAAAGTATGCCATGCTGTGTACCAGATCTATTGTATAACCTACACTATTTTTGGCAAGGGAGTACAATACTGATCTAGGAGTAGATCACTGGACAGCGGTCAAAATTATCCTTAGAGGACTAAGGAAATATTTCTCAGTTATGGAGGTGATAAAAGAGTTCGTCATAAAGAGTTATGTCGATACAAGCTTTTTACATCGATCTAGATGACTCTAAGTCTCAATCTGGATACATATTGAAAGTGGGAGCAATTAGCTAGAGTATCTCCGTGCAGAGCATTGTAGACATAGAAATTTGCCTAATACATACCGATCTGAATGTTGCAGACCCGTAGACTAAACTTCTATCACAAGCAAAACATGATCACTCTTTGGGTGTTAATCACATAGCAATGTGAACTAGATTATAGAATCTAGTAAACCCTTTGGGTATTAGTCACATGGAGATGTGAACTAATCACATAAAGATGTGAACTAGATTATTGACTCTAGTGCAAATGGGAGACTGAAGGAAATATGCCCTAGAGGCAATAATAAAGTTATTATTTATTTCCTTATATCATGATAAATGTTTATTATTCATGCTAGAATTGTATTAACCGGAAACATGATACATGTGTGAATACATAGACAAATAGAGTGTCATTAGTATGCCTCTACTTGACTAGCTCGTTGATCAAAGATGGTTATGTTTCCTAGCCATAGACAAAGAGTTGTCATTTGATTAACGGGATCACATCATTAGGAGAATGATGTGATTGACTTGACCCATTCCGTTAGCTTAGCACTTGATCGTTTAGTTTGTTGCTATTGCTTTCTTCATGACTTATACATGTTCTTATGACTATGAGATTATGCAACTCCCGTTTACCGGAGGAACACTTTGTGTGCTACCAAACGTCACAACGTAACTGGGTGATTATAAAGGTGCTCTACAGGTGTCTCCGAAGGTACTTGTTGGGTTGGCGTATTTCGAGATTAGGATTTGTCACTCCGATTGTCGGAGAGGTATCTCTGGGCCCACTCGGTAATGCACATCACTATAAGCCTTGCAAGCATTGTTAACTAATGAGTTAGTTGCGGGATGATGTATTACGGAACGAGTAAAGAGACTTGCGGTAACGAGATTGAACTAGGTATTGAGATACCGACGATCGAATCTCGGGCAAGTAACATACCGATGACAAAGGGAACAACATATGTTGTTATGCGGTTTGACCGATAAAGATCTTCGTAGAATATGTGGGAGCCAATATGAACAATTCCAGTTCCGCTATTGGTTATTGACCGGTGACGTGTCTCGGTCATGTCTACATAGTTCTCGAAACCCGTAGGGTCCGCACGCTTAACGTTCGGTGTGATCGGTATTATGAGTTTATGTGATTTGATGTACCGAAGGTAGTTCGGAGTCCCGGATGAGATCGGGGACATGACGGAGTCTCGAAATGGTTGAGACGTAAAGATTGATATATTGGACTGACTATATTCGGACATCGGAAAATTCTGAGTGATTCGGGTATTTTTCGGGGTACTCGGGGAGTTACGGGAATACGAGGAAGAAGTAATGGGCCCTCATGGGCCAAGTGGTGGAAGAGAGGAGGCAGGGCACGCGCCCCCCCTAGCCCAACCCGAATTGGACTAGGGGGCCGCCCCCCTTTCCTCCTTTTCCTCCCTCTCCTTCCTTGTCCCTCTCCTCCTTCCTTTCCTCCTCCTACTAGGAGCCCTACCTAGGCGCGACTGGCATCCCCCTGCTCCTTTATATACGGGGCAGGGGGCACCCCTAGACACAACAATTGATCATTGATCTCTTAGCCATGTGCGGTGCCCCCTCCACCATAATCCACCTCGATCATATCGTAGCGGTGCTTAGGCGAAGCCCTGCGTCGGTAGCATCATCATCACCGTCACCACGCCGTCGTGTGACGAAACTCTCCTGTGAAGCTTTGTTGGATCGGAGCTCGCGGGACGTCATCGAGTTGAACGAGTGCAGAACTTGGAGGTGCCGTGTGTTCGGTACTTGGATCGGTCGGATCGTGAAGACGTACGACTGCATCGACCGCGTTGTGCTAACACTTCCGCATTCGGTCTATGAGGGTACGTAGACACACTCTCCCCTCTCGTTGCTATGCATCACCATGATCCTGTGTGTGCGTGGGAAAGTTTTTGAAATTACTATGTTCCCCAACAATTGCACCACTTAGGCCCTAAGTTGGTACTGAATTGCAAAACTTTTGAGTAATGGTACCAATCCGTGAGTGGGTGCTGAAGTGTGGCACTAACATGCAATTAACTCGCGACCATGGGAGGGGTAGCGCCAGGGGGGTTCGGGAGCGAGAGGGAAGTGGAAGTGGACACTTCCGTGACATAATTTGAGTATTGTTATGGAACACTTCTATGACAGCACATGTATAATTATTTTGAGTATGTTATAAAATCATCACGAATGTACAACACAATAGAAAACATGACCTAGTGTGACAAACACGTATTATCACGGAAATGTTTTTTAGTGTATCTGTCTTTTTATATAGTTATTGTGATAATTGGTTTGAAAGTGATTTTTTTGAAGTCTACCCCGAAGGATCTCGAATTCAGTAGTAACAAAGATGAGAATTGCCCGATTAATTAATAGATAAGCAAGCAAAAACAATCACATCAGGCCCGTAAAAACCAACAAAACCGTTCCAAAAAAGAGAAAAACGAGAAAACAGGTCGCGATATGGAGAAAGAATAGAAGGAGAAAAATGAGTAACTTGTCACATGTGGTGGGTTGTTCTAGGTGGTTGCTGTGTTTCTACCTTATGGCCTAGGTCAGTTTTTCTAGGAAAAGAGAAAGAAAGCAACTGGGCCGGCCCAAATCAAGGCAGGGGGTGTGCGTTGCAGGCGCTCGTTAGCAAAATGCACTATAACGGGTGCCTACAATGCCAAATAGGGTTTGCAGCCCACACGGCCAGCCTCCAGCCACACGCTCTCTGTTGGGACGTCATGGGCCTTAGCACTAGCTGCTTGACTGGATCGTGTGGTTCGCCATCCGCTGCATGTGGTCTGCCATCACGCCAGCCCATCGAGCTGCCTGCTAGTTCCGCACGCATTGCTTAGGGTTGCCGCTGCCACACACTTGTGATCTCGTCGAGATTCTGTGTCTGCGTGCCATGTGCCGCTAGCCTGCTCGTGTTCGATTGCTGATTGAAGATCAAAACACGACCAACTCTGCTTTTGATCACAACTCGCCGACGATTTTCGCACCTGTATCGCGATCATTTCATGCAATTTTCTGTCAGTGCTCACTTCTTCCTCTCGGTCAATCCACCACCTCAGAATAACCTAGCTCATGACACCACTTCTTAGAATCAATCATCCAAGGACTAAGCAATCACACGAGACATGACATCGAGATTTGTTAACGAGGTTCACCAAATTCGGCCAGATCTTCGGGGCATGACTATGGGCGCTTCTCCCCGTGACACCGTCACAATACTGCACCCCGGCCACCCGGGCACTGCCACACGCCGCTTCTCACCCCTGCGCGCCTGTGCTATTATGTTGGCATAGATTACATCATGTGTCTACCCCCACTATATATGAGAAGCCTAGGATACAAGTGTCCTACTATTACATGACTACATATTTGGTCTAAACACAATACAACTTAGAGTCCAGCTGTAATCTACCTTGTATACAATATTCGACACAACTCTAACACTGGCACAACCCTCAAGAGCTCCTTCCCGCGCCTTTTCAAACACTCGAAAAGAAAGAACATAACAATTCAGGCCACGGCAACACCACCTTTCTACTGCATGATTTCCTGGCCATGGCTAGAGTGATTAGGATCGCCAGCAGTAGCATTAGACAAAGTGTACAAGATGACATTAAGTGGAATTTAACTGTAGACGGGCTCTACATTGTAGCCTCGGCTTATCGAGCTCAATTTCAAGGAAGGTGCAAGACGATCTTCAAGAAGTTATTCTGGGACACCTAGGTCCCAGGAAAATTGTTTTTTTCACTTGGCTGCTACATCTCAATAGACTCTGGTGCAATGACAGACTCCAACAACGTGGATGGGAGAACAATACCTATGTTAGTTTTGCTTAAAAAACTTAAAATGTTCAGAAACAAAGGGAGCAGAAGAAAGGGGATGAAAGCGATCATCATGCTAGTTCTGTGTAAGTGAGCACACTCAGAAGGAAAATTGCATCAGTAGAGGATGTTGGTTGCCGTTCATTGAAACACCCAACTATGGTGCGAAGCAGACACTACTAGGGAAAAGGCTAGCAGCAGCGCGGGTTCTAGGTATATCAGTAGCGCGGGGACCGGTGCTACTAATAAGGCACTACAGCTAACCCGTAGCAGTAGCGCGTGCGCACCCGCGCTACTGCTATACAAGTGTAGCAGCAGCGCGCTTCGTGGAAACTCGCTACTTCTAATAGCTCCAGTGCGCTTTGCCTGGACGCGCTACTGCTACTGTGGCACTGCTGCTAACTTTTCTCCACTCGCTACTGCTAATTTTAGTAGTTTTTTCTTTTTTCTGCATATTTGTTTTGTATTTGAATAGGCTTTATACAATAATCTTTAGCATATGATACACATACAAATGTAATCATAGCATATACATACAAATAGTCTCATCAAATCATGTCATCATCATAATCATCATCCAACACAAAGTGGTCTCTCGTCATCATCTCGAAAATAGCGATACAAATCTCGATTACTTGCAACTACATCGTCATCCATCTAAACAATGATATACGCGAGAAGAGCTATCACTTTGCGTGAACCTAAACTAACTACTGGCTGTCGCTCGGAAACCGGAAACCGGTACACCTGGGCTGACATTCCGGCCACTCGTCGTATACTCCTGGCGTAGCACTTCTTCGCCATCGATGATCTATACACCGCATTGTCACATGAGTCGATGATATGCAACATATATAGTTGAGCAACAGAAAGAGACAGACTTGGCAAAAATAGAAGCAACATATCATAAGCATAAATAACAAAGTTCATCGTACCCAAAATGCCCTAACTAGAGTGATCTTCGCTAGTCGAGGAGGACGGTTTAATTACATCACAAATAAAGTTTCATCGTGCATAATTCAAAGTTTCGTCATACAGATAGTATGGACTAAACGGACACATTGTCATATATCGACAATCACTCCATGTCGTGCCATCCATCCAAGTCAGGGAGATAGTCCCCGAGCTTAGTGAAAGGCTTCAGGTCGAGACATTGAGCGGCTATGCATGTTTCGGACATCTTCCCGCGACATTTGTCCTTCTTCGTAGAACATCCCTGTTTTTTCCGAACGACCTCCTTCATGATGATTTGGGCAAGTTCGCTGGATGTGATAGAACTCAGCTCGAAGTCGATGATCCTCGATATCTCCTAAGTTCTTTGCCCATTGCAATATGGGCATCGCCGGATGTAGGTGACATGCGAAGGTTCTGGTGATCCCGTCTGTACTCCAGCATCTGGTGTAGGACATAGAATCCATCATTAAGAGAATCACTCGGTTGCTGGATGCAGCAGAAGTCGGTCTTATGGCCGAAGGCGGGCCTGCCGTCCTTTTTCTTCTTGTCCTTGACCTCTCCACCCCGTGCGCCGTAGTAAAACATAGCACTGTCGAGAACAGACTTGATGTGGGTGTAATCCTTTTTGTTAATGTTCTTCGACGAGTCCAAGTAAAGAGCGTGGGAGTATCGGGGGTAGAGGATGATGAGGACGGCGCGCCCGCCGCTGCGCAAAATAAGTACACCTCAAATTAATTAGCCTCCACCGTGCAAATGAATGATTGAAATCAAAGGAAGGATATCCGCGGATGACTTACATGGGATGATAAGGCACGAGAATCGCCTCCTTGTCCTTATTGGCGAGCATGAAATTGACGATGTATTCCCTCGCGTATTCACAGTGCTTTGCGCAGACTCCCAAGAAGGCCTCGTGCATGAAGTACGGGTCAGCGACACAGATATGAGGTATCTGCTCAACCCCGATGAGGTAGTTCATGTGCAAAGCATAAAGGCGGACAAACGCAAAATCCAGCTTCTTCAAGTGAAACATGTCGAAGATGTAATCGATCGAAGGAAGAAACTTCTCCATGGGGAATGTGTCGACGTATGACAATCCCCGCGATGTTAACCATGTAGAGTGGGTATCCTGGATTTTTTGAGGCGATGATGCCTTTCTCTATTCGCAGCACATCGTCATGAAGTCTCCTTAAATCGCCGATCTGGCCCTAGCGCTGCTTCAGGTAGGATTGGTTGACGGGGATATGCCATTTTGCCGCACGGAGATATCTATACGGTCTTGAACCCGAGGCTGCTGAGGCGGCTGGATCATAGAAGCAGCTTTTTTGCCTTTCCTCGGTCTCTTCCTAGACTTCTTTACTACCGGAAGGTTGTCCATAATACGTTCAGACTCGGAAGGCGGCAATTCAGGCACCAGCTCATGACGCTCAAACCCTAAGTAGGCGCCAGTATTGACATACTCTTGAGTGTCATCGTCATCCCTCATCCTCATCTATGGCGACGTCACTAGCGACGACTAATGGAGTAGGTGAGGTGTGATGTTCATACCTAACTGCGTGCTCGTGGGTGTGCTCCCGGCCGCCTCCAGACGAAGCAGACTCTTTGGCCACAACAGGACCCACCCATTGCAACAATCACCAAGCCGCCGCGGGTCTCGTCGGTCATCCCCCACTAGTACCGGAGGAGACAATTTCTCGTTGGCCCGGTTTGACACTGGCCACGGGGAACCCTTGAAGGACTTCCGGGGGATCGGCCCGGCTGTGAACAATGGTTTCCTTCGCTCATTATCGTCGCCTTCCCCACGTCCACCTTCTTGTCGCCGATGGTGTACAATATGGTGCACGGGGTTTCGTCGACCTGCAAAGAAAAGTCTGCGACGTGAGACATCCGAAAGGCAACGAAAGCGGGAGATTATACATTTATTGAAGGGGTCGGTGTGACAGATACCATGAGGGCGTCGAGCTCAGCCAAAGACGAAGCACCGCCGAGCACGTCCGGTGCCGGAGCAGGTGCAGCAGCCGGTGCGGGAGCAAGTGCAGGAGCAGGTGCAGGAGCCAGTGCCGGAGTGCAGGTGCGGGAATAGGTGCAGGAGCCGGTGCGGGAGCAGGTGCAGCTGCAGGTGCTGGTGCAACGCTAGTCGAGCTGCTCCTGAGGAAGTCAGCAAGGGGAAAGTCCGCTGCATTTTTTTTTCTGGATTTTGCCTGCTCCAATTCAAAACGGCCGGAACCAAGGTAGTAGACATATCTACAAGCACCTGTTTTGCGGCAGCCACCGCTGTTGCGACTGTCTCAGATGATTTCTTTTCAACCGAAATCTCAACCTTCTTGTCGATATTTTCTTCAGTTAACCTCCGTCTTTCCTTTCTCTCCTCCGTGGTCTCACGGTAGTACTTCTTCCACGTGGCGCCATGTTCGACACCGTGCACGCGTCCATACGACGGTCGAGTCTCCACTGAGAGTCCTTTCAATATGTTCAACGCCCGGTTGAATGGAGTGTCCCACTTGGTGAAGGAAATAAGCCCTAGAGGCAATAATAAGTTATTATTTATTTCCTTATTCATGGATAAATGTTTATTATTCATGCTAGAATGTATTAAACCGGAAACATATACATGTGTGAATACATAGACAAAAAAGAGTGTCACTAGTATGCCTCTACTTGACTAGCTCGTTGATCAAAGATGGTTATGTTTCCTAACCATAGACATGAGTTGTCATTTGATTAACAGGATCACATCATTAGGAGAATGATGTGATTGACTTGACCCATTCCCTTAGCTTAGAACTTGATCATTTAGTTTGTTGCTATTGCTTTCTTCATGACTTATACATGTTCCTATGACTATGAGATTATGCAACTCCCGTTTACAGGAGGAACCCTTTGTGTGCTACCAAACGTCACAACATAAATGAGTGATTATAAAGGTGCTCTACAGATGTCTCCGAAGGTACTTGTTGGGTTGGTGTATTTCGAGATTAGGATTTGTCATTCCGATTGTCGGAGAGGTATCTCCGGGCCCACTCGGTAATGCACATCACTATAAGCCTTGCAAGCATTGCAACTAATGAGTTAGTTGCAGGATGATGTATTACGGAACGAGTAAAGAGACTTGCCGGTAACGAGATTGAACTAGGTATTAAGATACCGATGATCGAATCTCGGGCAAGTAACATACCGATGACAAAGGGAACAATGTTTGTTGTTGTGCGGTCTGACCGATAAAGATCTTCGTAGAATATGTAGGAGCCAATATGAGCATCCAGGTTCCGCTATTGGTTATTGACCGGAGACGTGTCTCGGTCATGTCTACATACTTCTCGAACCCGTAGGGTCCGCACGCTTAAAGTTCGGTGACGATCGTAATTAGGGTTTTTGTGTTTTGATGTACCGAGGGTTGTTCAGAGTCCCGGATGTGATCACGGGCATGACGAGGAGTCTCTAAATGGTCGAGACATAAAGATTTCTATATTGGAAGCCTATATTTGGATATCGGAAACGTTCCGGGCGAAATCGGGATTTTACCGGACTACCGGGGGGTTACCGGAACCCCCGGGGGTTATTGGGCCTACATGGGCCATAAGGGAGAAGAGGAGGGCCTGCCAGGGCAGGCCGCATGCCCCTCCCCTCTAGTACGAATAGGACAAGGAAGGGGGGGGCGGCCCCCCTTTCCTCTTTCTCCCTTCCCCCTTCCTTTTCCAACAAGGCAAGAGGGGAGTGTCCTACTCCCGGTTGGAGTAGGACTCCTCCAGGAGCACCCCTAGGGCCGGCCGCACCTCCCGCCCCTCCTTTATATACGGGGGCAAGGGGGCACCCCATGACACAGAAGTTGATCTTTGTGATCGTTCCTTATCCGTGTGCGGTGCCCCCTTCCACCATATTCCACATTGGTCATATCGTGCGGTGCTTAGGCGAAGCCCTGCGATGGTAGAACATCATCATCATTACCACGCTCTCGTGCTGATGGAACTCTCCCGTAAAGCTCTACTGGATTGGAGTTCGCGGGACGTCATCGAGCTGAACGTGTGCTGAACTCGGAGGTGCCATGCGTTCGGTACTTGGATCGGTCGGATCGTGAAGACGTACGACTACATTCAACTGCGTTTGCTAACGCTTCCGCTTTCGGTCTACGAGGGTACGTAGACACACTCTCCCCTCTTGTTGCTATGCATCACCATGATCTTGCGTGTGCGTAGGAATTTTTTTGAAATTACTACGTTCCCCAACAGTGCATCCGAGCCTAGGTTTTATGCATTGATGTTATTTGCACGAGTAGAACACAAGTGATTTGTGGGCGATATAAGTCATACTGCTTACCAGCATGTCATACTTTGGTTCGACGGTATTGTTGGATGAAGCGGCCCGGACCGACATTACGCGTACGCTTACGCGAGACTGGTTCTACCGACGTGCTTTGCACACAGGTGGCTGGTGGGTGTCAGTTTCTCCAACTTTAGTTGAACCGAGTGTGGCTATGCCCGGTCCTTGCGAAGGTTAAAACAGCACCAACTTGACAAACTATCATTGTGGTTTTGTTGCATAGGTAAGAACGGTTCTTGCTAAGCCCATAGCAGCCACGTAAAACTTGCAACAACAAAGTAGAGGACGTCTAACTTGTTTTTGCAGGGCATGTTGTGATGTGATATGGTCAAGACATGATGCTAAATTTTATTGTATGAGATGATCATGTTTTGTAACCGAGTTATCGGCAACTGGCAGGAGCCATATGGTTGTCGCTTTATTGTATGCAATGCAATTGCGCTGTAATGCTTTACTTTATCACTAAGCGGTAGCGATAGTCGTGGAAGCATAAGATTGGCGAGACGACAACGATGCTACGATGGTGATCAAGGTGTCGCGCCGGTGACGATGGTGATCATGACGGTGCTTCGGAGATGGAGATCACAAGCACAAGATGATGATGGCCATATCATATCACTTATATTGATTGCATGTGATGTTTATCTTTTATGCATCTTATCTTGCTTTGATTGACGGTAGCATTATAAGATGATCTCTCACTAAATTTCAAGATAAAAGTGTTCTCCCTGAGTATGCACCGTTGCCAAAGTTCGTCGTGCCCAGACACCACGTGATGATCGGGTGTGATAAGCTCTACGTCCATCTACAACGGGTGCAAGCCAGTTTTGCACACGCAGAATACTCAGGTTAAACTTGACGAGCCTAGCATATGCAGATATGGCCTCGGAACACTGAGACCGAAAGGTCGAGTGTGAATCATATAGTAGATATGATCAACATAGTGATGTTCACCATTGAAAGCTACTCCATTTCACGTGATGATCGGTTATGGTTTAGTTGATTTGGATCACGTGATCACTTAGAGGATTAGAGGGATGTCTTTCTAAGTGGGAGTTCTTAAGTAATATGATTAATTGAACTTAAATTTATCATGAACTTAGTACCTGATAGTATCTTGCTTGTCTATGTTTGATTGTAGATAGATGGCCCGTGCTGTTGTTCCGTTGAATTTTAATGCGTTCCTTGAGAAAGCAAAGTTGAAAGATGATGGTAGCAATTACACGGACTGGGTCTGTAACTTGAGGATTATCCTCATTGCTGCACAGAATAATTACGTCCTGGAAGCACCGCTAGGTGCCAGGCCTGCTACTGGAGCAACACCAGATGTTATGAATGTCTGGTAGAGCAAAGCTGATGACTACTCGATAGTTCAGTGTGCCATGCTTTATGGCTTAGAATCGGGACTTCAATGACGTTTCGAACGTCATGGAGCATATGAGATGTTCCAGGAGTTGAAGTTAATATTTCAAGCAAATGCCCGAATTGAGAGATATGAAGTCTCTAATAAATTCTATAGCTGCAAGATGGAGGAGAATAGTTCTGTCAGTGAACATATACTCAAAATGTCTGGGTATCATAATCACTTGACTCAACTGGGGGTTAATCTTCCTATTGATAGTGTCATTGACAGAGTTCTTCAATCACTGCCACCAAGCTACAAGAGCTTCGTGATGAACTATAGCATGCAAGGGATGGATAAGATAATTCCCGAGCTCTTCGCAATGCTAAAGGCTGCGGAGCTAGAAATCAAGAAGGAGAATCAAGTGTTGATGGTCAACAAGACCGCCAGTTTCAAGAAAAAGGGTAAAGGGAAGAAGAAGGGGAACTTCAAGAAGAACAGTAAGCAAGTTGCTGCTCAGGAGAAGAAACCCAAATCTGGACCTAAGCCTGAAACTGAGTGCTTCTACTGCAAGCAAACTGGACACTGGAAGCGGAACTGCCCCAAGTATTTGGCGGGTAAGAAGGATGGCAAAGTGAACAAAGGTATATGTGATATACATGTTATTGATGTGTACCTTACTAGAACTCGCAGTAGCACTTGGGTATTTGATACTGGTTCTGTTGCTAACATTTGCAACTCGAAACAAGGACTACGGATTAAGTGAACACTGGCAAAGGATGAGGTGACGATGCGCGTGGGAAATGGTTCCAAAGTCGATGTGATCGCAGTCGGCACGCTACCTCTACATCTACTTCCGGGATTAGTTTTAGACCTAAATAATTGTTATTTGGTGCCAGCGTTGAGCATGAACATTATATCTGGATCTTGTTTGATGCGAGATGGTTATTCATTTAAATCAGAGAATAATGGTTGTTCTATTTATATGAGTAATATCTTTTATGGTCATGCAACCTTGAAGAGTGGTCTATTTTTGATGAATCTCGATAATAGGGATACACATATTCATAATGTTGAAGCCAAAAGATGCAGAGTTGATAATGATAGTGCAACTTATTTGTGGCACTGCCGTTTAGGTCATATTGGTGTAAAGCGCATGAACAAACTCCATACTGATGGACTTTTGGAATCACTTGATTATTAATCACTTGGTACTTGTGAACCGTGCCTCATGGGCAAGATGACTAAAATGCCGTTCTCCGGTACTATGGAGAGAGCAACGGATTTGTTGGAAATCATACATACATATGTATGTGGTCCGATGAATATTGAGGCTCGTGGCGGATATCGTTATTTTCTCACCTTCACAGATGATTTAAGCAAATATGGGTATATCTACTTAATGAAACATAAGTCTGAAACATTTGAAAAGTTCAAAGAATTTCAGAGTGAAGTTGAAAATCATCGTAACAAGAAAATAAAGTTTCTACGATCTGATCGTGGAGGAGAATATTTGAGTTACGAGTTTGGTCTACATTTGAAACAATGCAGAATAGTTTTGCAACTCATGCCACCCGGAACACCACAGTGTAATGGTGTGTCCGAACGTCGAAATCGTACTTTACTAGATATGGTGCGATCTATGATGTCTCTTACAGATTTACCGCTATCGTTTTGGGGTTATGCTTTAGAGACGGCTGCATTCACGCTAAATAGGGCACCGTCGAAATCCGTTGAGACGATACCTTATGAACTGTGGTTTGGCGAGAAACCAAAGTTGTCGTTTCTGAAAGTTTGGGGCTGCGATGCTTATGTGAAAAGGCTTCAACCTGATAAGCTCAAACCCAAATCGGAGAAATGTGTCTTCATATGATACCCAAATGAAACTGTTGGGTACACCTTCTATCACAGATCCGAAGGCAAGACTTTCGTTGCTAAGAATGGATCCTTTCTAGAGAAGGAGTTTCTCTCGAAAGAAGTGAGTGGGAGAAAAGTATAACTTGATGAGGTAACTGTACCTGCTCCCTTATTGGAAATTAGTACATCATAGAAATCGGTTTCTGTGACACCTACACCAATTAGTGAGGAAGCTAATGATAATGATCATGAAACTTCATATCAAGTTACTACCGAACCTCGTAGATCAACCAGAGTAAGATCCGCACCAGAGTGGTACGGTAATCCTGTTCTGGAAGTCATGCTACTAGATCATGATGAACCTACGAACTATGAAGAAGCGATGGTGAGCCAAGATTCCGCAAAGTGGCTAGAAGCCATGAAATCTGAGATGGGATCCATGTATGAGAACAAAGTGTGGACTTTGGTTGACATGCCCGTTGATCGGCAAGCAATTGAGAATAAATGGATCTTCAAGAAGAAGACTGACGCTGACGGTAATATTACTGTCTACAAAGCTTGACTTGTTGCGAAAGGTTTTCGACAAGTTCAAGGGATTGACTACGATGAGACCTTCTCACCTGTAGCGATGCTTAAGTCTGTCCGAATCATGTTAGCAATTGCCGCATTTTATGATTATGAAATTTGGCAAATGGATGTCAAAACTGCATTCCTGAATGGATTTCTGGAAGAAGAGTTGTATATGATGCAACCAGAAGGTTTTGTCGATCCAAAGGGAGCTAACAAAGTGTGCAAGCTCCAGCGATCCATTTATGGACTGGTGCAAGCCTCTCGGAGTTGGAATAAACGCTTTGATAGTGTGATCAAAGCATTTGGTTTTGTACAGACTTTTGGAGAAGCCTGTATTTACAAGAAAGTGAGTGGGAGCTCTGTAGCATTTCTCATATTATATGTGGATGACATATTATTGATTGGAAATGATATAGAATTTCTGGATAGCATAAAGGGATACTTGAATAAGAGTTTTTCAATGAAAGACCTCGATGAAGCTGCTTACATATTGGGCATTAAGATCTATGGAGATAGATCAAGACGCTTAATTGGACTTTCACAAAGCACATACCTTGACAAAGTTTTGAAGAAGTTAAAAATGGATCAAGCAAAGAAAGGGTTCTTGCCTGTGTTACAAGGTGTGAAGTTGAGTAAGACTCAATGTCCGACCACCACAGAAGATAGAGAGAAAATTAAAGATGTTCCCTATGCTTCACCATAGGCTTCTATCATGTATGCAATGCTGTGTACAGACTGAAAGTGTGTTATATCGACTAGAGGGGGGTGAATAGGCGATTTTTATGGAAAGTCTTCAAAACATGGAATTTTCAAAGACAAATGATAGAAATGAACCTATTTCCATGCAGCGGAAGATAGACTACACTAGACAGACAATAGTCAAGCATTCAATGAAGTGAAACCACACTGACTAATAGTAGCTAGGCAGTAAGGATCAGGTACACAGTGAAGACAAATAGATAAAGCAAATAGGCACTGACTTTACAAGAGCCAACTGTAAATAAAGAGATGAGAAGGATAGAACCAGTGTGCGTGACGAAGACAAAGGTTTGGTAGACCAGTTCCAACTGCTGTGACAGTTGTACGTCTGGTTAGGGCGGATAGGTATTTAAACCTGAGGACACTCAGTCCCGGACACTTAGTCCTGAGCACACAGCTCAGAACACTTAGTCCTCTCCGTATTCCCCTTGAGCTAAGGTCACACAGACCTCGCCAATCACTCTGGTAAGTCTTCAAGGTAAACTTCCAAACCTTCACAGACTTCGTTCACCGGCGATCCACAATGACTCTTGGATGCTCAGAACGCGACGCCTAACCGGCTGGAGGATTCACAGTCCTCAAGTGTAATAAGTCTTCAGATCACACAGACAAGAAGACTTAAGTGATGCCTAACACTCTTTGGCTCTGGGTGGTTAGGGCTTTATCCTCTCAAGGAATTCTCTCTCAAAGGCTTCGAGGTGGGTTGCTCTCAAACGACAAAAGCCGTACTTTAACTCTGAGCAGCCAACCGTTTATGGTTGTAGGGGGTGGGCTATTTATAGCCACTAGGCAACCCGACCTGATTTGTCCGAAATGACCCTGGGTCACTAAGGAACTGACACGTGTTCCAACGGTCAGATTTCAAACACACACGGCAACTTTACTTGGGCTACAAGCAAAGCTGACTTGTCCAACTCTGAACAAGATTCGCTCTCATAGTCTTCACTCGAAGACATAGGATTTTGGTTAAGCATCACTTCAGTCATTCTGACTGGTTTTCTTGGACCCCACTTAACAGTACGGTGGTTCCTATGACTCAACAAAGAAGAAAAAGAACTACGAAAGATCTAAGTCTTCGCGCTCCATAGTCTTCATGTGATGTCTTCTCTTGTCATAGTCTTCAAGGTGAATGTCTTCACTTACCACCTTTGACTTCAATGTCTTCATACATTTTTAGGGGTCATCTCTGGTAGGAAAACCGAATCAATGGGGGACTTCTACCTGTGTTATCCTGCAATTCTCACAAACACATTAGTCCCTCAACTAGGTTTGTCGTCAATACTCCAAAACCAACTAGGGGTGGCACTAGATGCACTTACAATCTCCCCCTTTTTGGTGATTGATGACAAACTAGTTGAAGTTTTCAACGGGGAATATAATATGTGAAATTGTAAAGGATAAGGAATTGTCTTCATAAGTTGCAAGGGCTCCCCCTGAAGATGTGCATATAAGTAATTTGCTTTTGGAATGCAAATGCACATGGCAGGTTGTACTTGTGGAGATCCTCTTCAACTTATGATGACAATTCATCATGCATGAAAGGTATGTGAAGATAATGACATGCATAATGAAAAATGGACGTCTGCAAAATGATCTAAGTGCGGAATTTATCGTCGCACATGCGGAATTTATCATCGCATCACAAAATAGCAAATAAGTAGCAGACGACCATCGAGTTTAAGTGTTACAACTCAAAGAACCAAATGTATCAAAACGAGAGTTGTAAACACTAGGCAAAACATAAAGTAACCGCCCATATGGACCCGCTTGAAGACTATCAAACTCATATGCTTCTCCCCCTTTTGTCAGTGAGGACCAAAAAGGTTTGAAGACATAGAGCATCTACTCGTTCCCATGAAGAGTAGGTGAAGCAGCAAGGTCGCCGGTGGTGTGCGGCGGTGCAGAAGAACTTGGAGCAGTGTCGATGCGTGCAAAAGTAGGGGGCGGTGAAGTGGCATCATCTTTGTCCTCGATCACTCTGGCATTTATAGTTGCCGCAGAGGAAGAGAACTCAGAGTCTTCAAGAGATGGAGTTCGTCGCAGCATAGTCCTTCGGGGAGGTGTGGAGTCAAACTTGAAACGTTCAGAGAAGCCATCCTCTTGAAGATCATCCTCAGAACACATAAGCGTCAGCCCTTTCCATGTACGCCGACAGGTTTCATGGGCAACAAAGGCATTCTTGGTGGCAAGATTGCGAATGCGGTTGACATCCACCAAGAGGCTTTGCATTTGGCGCTTCAGCCAGTCATGATGCCTATCCTGTTTCTGATGAAGAGCAACCAGAAGCTCTCGGTCATTGAGAACACGAGATCGCTTCTTGGGTCGTTGGGCAATAGTGCTTTCAGTGGCTTCAGTAAGGGCACGATGAGGTGCACGTGTAGTACCAGCCAGAGGATAAACACGAGTGACTGCTTCAACTCCTTCAATGTGTGAAAACTTTGATGCTCCGCATTCTGAAGACTAAGAGGTTCCTTGGCAGGCTCTGGATAAATATCTTCAACGGACATATCCACATCAAGTAGAAAGATCCGATGATTGCGAGCAGATGGCTGATATGAGATAGCTGAGTGGAGTTTAATCAGCCGCATTATCCATGGAGCGTAGAACTTCAAGCCAAAAAGATCAGATCCTGATGCAGCAAGTTGGCGGATGAAGAAGTCTTGTGCATTGAAGCATTTGCCATGAAGAATATAGAAGACCAAAGTCTTCATTGCACCTTCCAGCTTTGCATGTGGAGAATGTCCTTTGATGGGCCAGAGAGTTCGCCTTATAATGTGATAGATAGTCCTTGGCAGATACTCAAGGTCTTCAACAAAGAACTCCTTAGGATATGTAGCATCTTGTGGCAAAGGCTTCATCATACTGAGCATCTGACTCATGTTCGGTTCAGGCTTCTGAAAGATGCTCTCCATAGCTTCACTGTGAAGCTGACATCCAGGTTCATAGAGATCTCCAGGAGTGGGCAGACTAGTGAGCTCAATGATATCAAAGGCTTTGGCTTCGTGATGAACATTTCCTGTCATCCACTCAAGGACCCAAGTCTTCGGATCTCTGTTGTAACCACGTATGTGAAGTGTGGCGTAAAATTGGAGCAGCAACTCTTCATTCCAGTGCTCTTGGTCGGTGACGAAAGGCAACAATCCAACCTCTTTGAAGCAATCCAGAGCTTCTTCCAAGCAGGGCAGACCAGTTATTGCTTCGGTGTCAAGACGCATATGAGGGAAGATGCGACCTTGATTGTACAGAATGCATGAGTAATAACTTCGCTGCGGATAGCTCCAGAACCGATAAGAAGATATTCTTTCCCTTGAGTAGGGGTTCTTGGAACTGTTGAAGAAGGTGTTGTCTGCTTTGAAGCCATTGACATTAAAGGATCCAGGTGCTGATGCAGGACCTGGAAACCTGGGCAACCTTGGCATTGGCTTCTGTACCTGAGGCCTATGCTTAATATGATAGTCAAACTGAGGACCAGCAGCAGGCACAGGAACAGAAGCAGTAGCATCATTGGCTTCGCTGACTTCTGGTTCTTGGGTTGGTGTAGGCTCCACATTTGCTTCAGCCATGACAACGTCAGTGGCTTCATTCGTGTTGGTGGTGGCAGCCTCAAGATTTTCTACCTCCACTTGATGAGCTGGAGGGTTGGGCACAGACACGTTCTCCTCGAGAACAGCTTCTTCAGTAGTTGGGGGAGTAGGGACACGTTCTTCTTCTTGGGTGCCATCGGCTGATGCAGCCGGAATGCCTTCAGCAGTTTTAGCCTCATACTCGGAGACTTGAGACCTTGGTCCTTTGCGAAGCCTGCGTAACGCTAGCGATGCCTTTGGAGATGGAGTTGGCTGGGCCTCAAAGTCATCTTCTTCTTCTTGCCTGGGTGGTGTGACTTGTTGTTGTGGGTGATCAGCCCATGATGCATCCTGAGCAATTGGCGTTAGAGGACGACCAATGATGATGAGTTCGCTGTGCGTAAGCACAGGCGATGATACCTGTTGGTGCTCGATCTGAGGAAGAACTACATCATCTTCAACATGGTCATGGTGACCAATGTCTTCAGCTGCGGTGGGATCAGCTGCTGGAATGTCTTCAGCTTCATGAGCCTCTGTGAAAGCAGGCTCATGGACAGTCAGTTGGCGCTCTTGATGTTCAGCGGCAGGGCGAACCATGGAGATAGGTTCAACAATTAAGGGCTCTGTGGGAGCAGCCCGATCCTTCTTGGTCTTGCGCTTCTTCTTGGAGGGAGCAGCAGCAGAGGCTTCAGGATGTTTCCTCTTTCTGGCTTCAGCCTCAGCAGTCCTCGTCTTCTTCAGTTCTGAAGCGGTAGACCTGGCTTTTGGCTTCGAGCCAGTCATGCTGGTTGGGAAGACAATGGGATGTGCTTCCTGCCTTGGTGCGTCGGGTTCGGCCATAGCGGGTCTTCTTCTTCTGCTGCAGCCATCCTGGGGTCGATGCCAGGACGCCCAAGGGCCTTGCGCTTCTCAGCCTCATTGTAGGCTTGCACACACTTGTCAGCCAGGCTCTTCATGCGCTCACGAGAACCTTGAGCTTCTTCACGCTTCTTGAGAAAGGCTTCTTTGAGCTCGTGCAGCATGATCTTGAAGTTCTTGACCTCTTGCACGCTGAGCTTGGCCATATGCTTCTTGAACTGAGCTTTCTCAAAGTCAATCTTCTGCTTCAGTTCGACGATGCGCTGAGCTAGAGCTAGCTCTGAAGCAATGGCGCCATGGAAGGCGACGCTGAGACCAATGGGAAGTTGCAGGTCTTCAAAACTGAGGTTGGGCGTTTCAAACCACTCATCGATGAAGTCGTGGATGATTGCCACGTCAAAGAGAGGCAAATTGTTGAAGATTTCTGCTTCTTCTTTGCTCTTGATCAGTTGCTCAAGAGCGTCATCTGCAAGATCTTCATCACTGGACAGATCAATGGCATCGTTGCGCAGAATAGTAGCAGCAGTCAGTTCTTGGCTGGTATGTGGCAGAGGCATCTTGACTCTCGGGGGCTTGGAGATGCGTGACAGATCTTCAGACTGCACACTGTCTTCAGGAGGTGCAGTAGCCAGTGGCTTCGCCCGTGAGATTTTTGGTGCTGAGGCAGGCTTTGAAGCTTTAGGCAGCTTTGGCTTCTGCGGCTTTGGAGTAGGAGCTGGGGCTTCATCAGTGTCAGCATCATCATCAGAATGATCCACTTTGGCACCTTGAACAGAGATGTGAGTGATGAGGCCATCCAGGTTGTAGAACGGACCGACGACATTGGGTTCGGCATCGCGGGTGCCATCTGCACGGGGAGCAGAGGGACCAGGGTTGAAGTCTAGTCCCAATGACTTCTTATTCTGCTTCGCCGAATTCTGGGCAAACTGGAAGTTGCGCTTGAACAGATTGTCGTCACGACACCATAGCAGTGACGATGGGTCAGCATCCGCAGGCTGTGGTCCACGGACCATGCAGGGATAGAAGCCTTGTTCAATGGCTTCATCTCTGGACCTGGGTTGAAGATTTTTGTAGAGGATGTCTCCCCATGGTCGCTTGATGGCATTCTTCTCAGCATATTCCTTTGTCACAAACCTGTACTTGAACCACTGTTCTGCCCAATATCGTCGAATCCATTGGATTCGTGTCTTGCGCTGATTGTAATCCTCTTCTGGATCTGTCTTGTACAGTTCTGAGAGGTCATCGGGCAGATCTCTTGATGTTCACCTCGACGCTTTCTGCCACCCTTCCTTGCTGATTTCTCTGCAGCCATGAACTTTAAACTGAATGGCTTCAATACGTTCAAAGGCTTCAAGGCTTTCGCTTGCTGGACAAACAGGAACTGGCTTCGGGAGAATTTATATTGATGCTGTAAGAATTCTGCAAATGAATGCAGACTATGAGAACCAAGGGATTCTCCCACGGACATGTACCTGTGACAGCATTAAGGTGCGAGGGAAGGGGAAGAGGTCATATGCATTCTCAGAAGATTTTGAAGATAAATCAGTTTAGAAGACATTGACCTCATCGTGCGAAGACATTCACTCATAGATAAGGAGTTGGTTCCAGATTTGTACGAATCCACGGATCAGTACAAGTGAGGAATCTAACTACTTTGTGAAGCATAAGTGAACATACTAGGCATAATATGAGATGCAGTATGAAGTGGATCCAACATGTGTGAACAGAAACTGCTTGTGGTAGAAAGTGACGAATCTATAGGATCAAAGGGGCCGTAAAAAGGAAGTTTTATTTACCACACAAGGAACTGCTAGACGGAGTGGAAGAGGAGGCCGAGCAGTTCGATCGTCCGTGCCCTAACTTGGCGACGGAGGACACCTACGGCGACGGCGGAGAAGACGATGTCCGCGGCCGGCGTGAAGACGGCGTCGGAGAGGTCGCGGCAGCTAAGCGCTTCGTCGCCGGCATCGTCGAGGGCTAGCGGTGGCGCTAGGGTTCGTGCGAGAGTGGAAGAAAGGATAATGACTGTGGTGAGGCGTGTATTTATAGGGACAGGGACGGCACAGCGTTATTACACAGGTGCCCCTGGCGATTCACATCTGAAGAACACGTGGCCATCATGCAACATATCGGAGGTTGTTCCACGTTCCCACGCACGCCTGGATTGTCGGGTGGTCGTTCCCACTTCTCCGGGTTTCAGGTGAAGGAATTAGCATTGAAAACGGACTTAATGTTTGTCTCTGTATCTTCTGCTGACAAGGACGCAGAGAAGACATTCGACAGTTTCAATAGAATGCATATGATTTGGAGAGATAGAGTTTGAGATAGAAAGCATAGAGAGGTTAGGGTCCGATCACATTCACTTAGTTCAAAAGATTCAACAAGAAGACATAGCTATAAGTGAATGCTGTAGAGGACAGAACACTAGTATATATATATATATAGATCAACATATGAAGATAATCATGAAGACATGTTGAGATTGAAGCCAAACCAAATGTGAAGACATAGCAAATGTAACACCATGAGTGAAACACTTCAAACAGAACATTTGGTGGTGGCGTTACCCACCGTATAGGAAGTATTAGACCCAGACACGGCGCACAATTATCGTGGCGCTCCGAAGTCAAATTCCACATTAATGTATTCACACTTAGAATGTATGTCTTCATTGATTGAAGATATACTTTACTTCGTGTGTTGCACATCTAAGTCATCAATATGCATAAGTGTTAGGATGTGTGCCTGATCACAGGACATTTGAGGATTCCAAGATATTTAGCTCACACCGTAACTTGCAAAATCTCTTCTCATCCAAGGGCTTGGTGAAGATATCTGCCAATTGCTCTTCAGTGTTGACGTGTATGATATCAATATCTTCCTTCACAACATGATCTCTGAGAAAGTGATGACGAATTTCAATGTGCTTTGTCTTTGAGTGCTGAACTGGGTTGTTGGCAATCTTGATGGCGCTTTCGTTGTCGCAGTAGAGTGGCACTTGCTTCAGATGAATGCCATAGTCTTTGAGTGTTTGCTTCATCCACAGAAGCTGAGCGCAGCAAGATCCAGCAGCAATGTATTCAGATTCAGCAGTGGAGAGAGATACACAGTTCTGCTTCTTTGAAGACCAACATACAAGTGATCGTCCCAGAAAATGACATGTGCCTGATGTAGACTTGCGATCCACCTTGTCACCAGCATAATCAGCATCCGAGAATCCAACCAGATCAAACTCTGAGCCCTTTGGATACCATAATCCTAGAGTTGGGGTGTAAGCCAAATATCGAAGAATTCGCTTCACAGCTAAGTGATGCGATTCCTTTGGTGCCGCTTGGAATCGAGCACACATGCAAACACTAAGCATAATATCTGGCCTAGATGCACATAGATAAAGTAAAGAACCAATCATGGAGCGGTATACCTTTTGATCGAACTCTTTACCATTGTCGTCGGGACCCAGATGATGTTTGGCTGGCATTGGCGTCGTGAAGCCTTTGCAGTCTTGCATACCAAACTTCTTCAGGCAATCTTTGAGATACTTCTCTTGAGATATAAGATGCCGTTGCTTTGCTCGTATTTGAAGACCAAGGAAGAACTTCAGCTCACCCATCATGGACATCTGATATTGCTCTTGCATCATATATCCAAACTCTTCACTGTATTTCTGATTGGTGCAGCCGAAGATAATGTCATCCACATATATTTGGCACACAAACAGTTCACCATCATATGTCTTCGTGAAGAGAGTGGGGTCGAGGGAACCAGATTTGAAGCCTTTGCTCTTCAGGAAGTCTTTGAGTGTGTCATACCAAGCCCGAGGGGCTTGTTTGAGGCCATACAGTGCCTTGTTGAGCTTGTACACCATGTCAGGATGTTTTGGATCTTCAAAGCCAGGCGGTTGTGCAACATACACTTCTTCTTCAATCCCTGCCATTGAGAAAGCGCTCTTCACATCCATTTGATATAGAAGTATGTTATGATGATTTGCATAGGCCAGCAGTATGCGTATGGCTTCAAGTCTAGCCACAGGAGCAAATGTTTCATCGAAGTCAATCCCTTCAACTTGAGTGTATCCTTGAGCAACGAGACGAGCTTTGTTTCTGACAACTTGACCATGCTCATCTTGCTTGTTGCGATATATCCATTTGGTGCCTATTATATTGTGCTTCTAGGATCAGGACGCTTAACCAGTTCCCATACATTATTCAGCTCAAACTGTTGAAGCTCTTCTTGCATAGCTTGAATCCATTCAGGTTCCATGAAGGCTTCTTCAACTTTCTTGGGTTCTGTTATTGAGACGAATGCGAAGTGCCCACAGAAATTTGCTAGCTGTGTTGCCCTTGAACGAGTGAGTGGACCTGGTGCATTGATGCTATCGATTATTCTCTCAATCTGCACTTCATTTGCAACACGAGGATGTACAGGACGAAGATTTTGCTCTTGCTGATCATTGTCATTGTTAGAGGGATTGTCTTCAGGCTGAGCATTGTCTTCAGGTTGATCAGGTGCGGAGATGATAAGTTCTTCTTCAGGTTGAGCTTCAGAAGGTATGATTTCTCCAGTTCCCATAAGTTTGATTGATTCACTGGATGGAACTTCATCTAGCACATTTGGCAAGTGCTCTCTTTGTGAGCCGTTAGTTTCATCGAACCGCACATCCACTGTTTCAACCACTTTGTAATGAAAGAGATTGAAGACTCTGTAGGAGTGCGAATCCTTTCCATATCCAAGCATAAAACCCTCATGTGCTTTTGGTGCAAATTTTGAAGTGTGATGTGGATCCTTGATCCAGCACTTGGCGCCAAATACTCTGAAGTAACTGACATTTGGCTTCTTGCCAGTAAGGAGCTCATAGGATGTCTTGTTCAGAAGCTTGTGAAGATAAACACGGTTGATGATATGGCATGCAGTGTCAATGGCTTCAGGCCAGAATTTTCTTGGAGTCTTGTATTCATCAAGCATCGTCCGAGCCATCTCAATAAGTGTTCTGTTCTTGCGTTCGACGACGCCATTCTGCTGTGGCGTGTACGGAGCTGAGAATTCATGTGTGATGCCCAAAGTATCAAGATATGTATCAAGGCCAGTGTTCTTGAATTCAGTGCCATTGTCACTTCTGATGTGCTTTATCTTGGCGCCATAGTTGTTCATTGCTCGATTGGCGAAGCGTCTGAAGACATCCTGCACTTCAGTCTTGTAAAGGATTATATGCACCCAAGTATATCTTGAATAATCATCAACAATGACAAAGCCATAGAGACAAGCAGTAGTAGTAAGAGTTGAGTAATGAGTGGGACCGAAAAGATCCATGTGTAGCAGTTCGAAGGGTTGAGTCGTTGTCATGATTGTCTTCGAGGGATGCTTGGCCCTCGTCATCTTTCCTGCTTCACAGGCACCGCATAAGTGATCCTTCTTGAACTTGACGCCCTCGATGCCTATGACATGCTTCTTCCTTGCAAGGGTGTGGAGGTTCCTCATGCCAGCATGCCCTAGCCTTCGATGCCAGAGCCAGCATTCAGAAGCTTTTGCTAGAAGACATACTGCAAGTTGTGGTCCTGCTGAGAAATCTACACATACAAATCATCTTTTCGATACCCTTCAAACACTAGAGACTTGTCAGATTCCATTAGTACAAGGCAACGATATTTTCCAAACATCACAATCATGTTTAAATCACAAAGCATTGAGACAGACATTAAGTTGAAACCAAGGGATTCAACAAGCATGACTTTATCCATGTGTTGATCCTTTGAGATTGCAACTCTACCTAGACCCAATACCTTGCTTTTACCAGTGTCAGCAAATGTGATGTGACTTTTGTCTAGATGGACGTAAAGTTGAGTCCATGAGAAGGCTTCGCTTGCCAGTCATGTGATTTGTACACCCACTATCAATAATCCATTCTGAAGCAGCTGGTGTCGTACCCTACAGTGCAGTTAGGGGGATAGGCTTCACGAAGAGAATTGTGAAGCAAAAACATTTGACGAACCAGTGGATTATTAAAGCTTAGATCGAGATTAGGACTGATAGGGCAAGTTGCAAGCGATTCATAAACAAAGTACATAGTAAGACCATTTGGGCATTTGATCTTGCGCCCTACAAGATGTTTAAGGTCCCCAGCAATAGTGTCAGACGATTTTGGTTTTTGGCTGGAGACCTTTCCCTGCAAAAGAGAGTTAAGCTTTCTTAGCCACCCACATCTTCAGGGGTGGCTTCGAAGCAATAAGTCTAAGTGCAGCATCTGAGAACTTTGGCTTTGGAGCCCTAGCAAAAAGTCTTGCAGGTGGACAATAGTATTCATAAGAATAAGCAGAATAGTTCTTGGTCTTATGAACATGGCGGTTTGATGAACCGCGCTCATATTCATAGGCCTGAGTATGGCTTCCCTGCAAAACATTTGCGTTAGTGTGACTCAGGTGAGTCCTCTGTCTGTATGAAGCCTTTGGACCGTATGAAGCCTGTGGTCTGGGGTTTGTCTTCTTCACCTGTGGTGTCATGATGACATTCACAGGAAGATTCTCCAAACACCTTTTCGGCACCCAGATCTTCTTCATAGGCGGTCCATTCCTGCAGTTAGTACCAATATACCTGGCAAACACTTCACCATTCTGATTCTTAAACAGTTTATAGTTTGCATCAAAGGATTCATCAATAACAATGGGGTTAGCACAAGTGAAGCCAGATAGAGTGGATGGATCTGCTGAAGGTTCCTTTGCAGCAACCCATGTGGTTTTGGGGTACTGCTCAGGTTTCCAGTAAGAGCCATCAGCATTCATTTTCCTTACGAACCCAACACCCTCTTTCCTAGGGTTTCGGTTCAGGATCTGCCTTTTGAGGACATCACATAGTGTCTGATGCCCTTTGAGACTTTTGTACATCCCTGTTTCAAGCAGTGTCTTCAACCTAGCATTCTCATCAGCAATAGCAGTGGTGTCCTCAGCAGAGGGGTTAGTTTCCACATCAACAGTTGAAGATATTGCAATAGTAGCAGCAGTAGAACATTCAGCAACAGAAGTAGCGTTATCACGCTCAATGCATTTAAGACATGGTGGTTCAAATCCTTCCTGAGCTGAACTGATCTGTTCGGCGTGAAGTGACTCGTTTTCCTTTTGAAGATCTTCATGAGCCGCTCTCAATTTCTCAAGATCTTGCTTCCTTTGAAGATAATCATAGGAAAGCCTTTCATGAGCTGTTGAGAGCGTTTCATGACGACTTTCAAGTTCCTCATACTTAACGTGAAGATTTTTTATGTCTTCAATTAAGGACTGAGATCGAGTCATTTCAGCGTCTAACAGATCATCGCTTTTGTCTAACAGTTTTTGAATGTGTTCCATGGTTTTCTGTTGTTCAGTTGCAATTTTAGCAAGTGTTTTGTAGCTGGGTTTGGAAACACAATCAGAGTCATCGTCACTAGATGTTTGATAGTGAGTAGTGCGTGTGTTTACCTTGGCACCGTGTGCCATGAAGCAGTAGGAAGGAGCGGAGTAGTCCTTGTCATTTGCATCGGTGTCGGTGATGAAGTCATTTTCTTCAGTGTTGAAGATGGACTTGGCAACGTATGCTGTAGCCAGACTTGCAATGCCAGAATCGGACTCCTCCTCAGACTCCACCTCCGCCTCCTCAGAAGCGGACTCATCCTCAGAGTCCATTTCCTTGCCAACAAACGCACGTGCCTTGCCAGATGAGCTCTTCTTGTGTGATGAAGACTTGGAGGAAGACTTGGAAGAAGATTTTGAGTATTTCTTCTTCTTCTTGTCGTCAGAGTCATACTCCTTGCTCTTCTTCTTCTTGTTGTTCTCATTGTCCCACTGTGGACACTCAGAGATGTAGTGGCCAGGTTTCTTGCACTTGTGACATGTTCTCTTCTTGTAGTCATGAGCAGAAGCTTCATCATTCCTTGAGCTTGATCGTGAAGACTTTCTGAAGCCTTTCTTCTTGGTGAATTTTTGGAACTTCTTCACAAGCATAGCAAGCTCCTTTCCAATGTCTTCAGGATCATCAGAACTGCTGTCAGATTCTTCTTCAGATGAGGAGACAGCCTTTTGCCTTCAAGGCACGAGTTCGCCCATAGTTGGGACCGTAGATGTCTCTTTTCTCAGAAAGCTGAAACTCGTGTGTGTTGAGCCTCTCAAGTATGTCAGACGGATCGAGTGTCTTGAAATCAGGACGTTCTTGAATCATCAGGGCTAGGGTGTCAAACGAACTGTCAAGTGATCTCAGGAGTGTCTTGACGACTTCATGCTTGGTGATCTCAGTAGCGCCGAGGGCTTGAAGCTCATTTGTGATGTCAGTGAGTCGATCAAACGTGAGCTGGACATTCTCATTGTCATTTCTCTTGAAGCGGTTGAAGAGGTTGCGAAGGACACTGATTCTCTGATCTCTCTGGGTTGAGACGCCTTCGTTGACCTTGGATAGCCAGTCCCAGACTAGCTTAGATGTTTCCAAAGCACTCACGCGCCATACTGTCCTTTGGTCAGATGACCACAGATGATATTCTTGGCAGTAGAGTCCAGTTGAACGAACTTCTTGACATCAGCGCAGTGACACCTTCTCCAGCCTTGGGAACGCCGTTCTTGACGACATACCATAGGTCGACATCAATGGCTTCAAGATGCATGCGCATCTTATTCTTCCAGTAGGGATATTCAGTTCCATCGAAGACGGGGCACGCAGCGGAGACTTTAATTATCCCTGCAGTCGACATAGCTAAAACTCCAGGTGGTTAAACCGAATCACACAGAACAAGGGAGTACCTTGCTCTGATACCAATTGAAAGTGCTAGTGATCGACTAGAGGGGGTGAATAGGCGATTTTTATGAAAGTCTTCAAAACATGTGAAGTTTCGAAGACAAACGATAGAAATAAACCTATTATCATGCAGCGGAAGGTAGACTACACTAGGCAAACCATAGTCATGTATTCAATGAAGTGAAAGCACAATGACAAATAGCAGCTAGGCAGTAAGGATCAGGTAGGAAGATGTTGAGAAGCCAATCAGTACATGTAATCACTTAGTGAAGTCAAATGGTGATGCTATCGTACAATGACTTCACAAGAACCAACAGTAAGTAAGGGAAGGGAAGGATGAAACCAGTGACTCGTTGAAGACAATGATTTGTTGGACCAGTTCCAGTTGCTGTGACAACTGTACGTCTGGTTAGGGAGGCTGAGATTCAACTCAGAAGACCTCGTCTTCACCTTATTCCCCTTGAGCTAAGGACACCCAGTCCTCGCCCAATTACTCTGGTAAGTCTTCAAGGTAGACTTCCAAACCTTCACAGACTTCGTTCACCGGCGATCCACAATGACTCTTGGATGCTCAGAACGCGACGCCTAACCGGCTGGAGGATTCACAGTCCTCAAGTGTAATAAGTCTTCAGATCACACAGACAAGAAGACTTAAGTGATGCCTAACACTCTTTGGCTCTGGGTGGTTAGGGCTTTATCCTCTCAAGGAATTCTCTCTCAAAGGCTTCGAGGTGGGTTGCTCTCAAACGACAAAAGTCGTACTTTAACTCTGAGCAGCCAACCGTTTATGGTTGTAGGGGGTGGGCTATTTATAGCCACTAGGCAACCCGACCTGATTTGTCCGAAATGACCCTGGGTCACTAAGGAACTGACACGTGTTCCAACGGTCAGATTTCAAACACACACGGCAACTTTACTTGGGCTACAAGCAAAGCTGACTTGTCCAACTCTGAACAAGATTCCTCTCATAGTCTTCACTCGAAGACATAGGATTTTGGTTAAGCATCACTTCAGTCATTCTGACTGGTTCTCTTGGACCCCACTTAACAGTACGGTGGTTCCTATGACTCAACAAAGAAGAAAAAGAACTACGAAAGATCTAAGTCTTCGCGCTCCATAGTCTTCATGCGATGTCTTCTCTTGTCATAGTCTTCAAGGTGAATGTCTTCACATACCACCTTTGACTTCAATGTCTTCATACATTTTTAGGGGTCATCTCTGGTAGGAAAACCGAATCAATGAGGGACTTCTACCTGTGTTATCCTGCAATTCTCACAAACACATTAGTCCCTCAACTAGGTTTGTCGTCAATACTCCAAAACCAACTAGGGGTGGCACTAGATGCACTTACAGTTCTCCGTCGCCAAGTTAGGGCACGGACGATCGAACTGCTCGGCCTCCTCTTCCACTCCGTCTAGCAGTTCTTCGTGTGGTAAATAAAACTTCCTTTTTACGGCCCCTTTGATCCTATAGATTCGTCACTTTCTACCACAAGCAGTTTCTGTTCACACATGTTGGATCTATTTCATACTGCATCTCATATTATGCCTAGTATGTTCATTTATGCTTCACAAAGTAGTTAGATTCCTCACTTGTACTGATCCGTGGATTCGTACAAATCTGGAACCAACTCCTTATCTATGAGTGAATGTCTTCGCACGATGAGGTCAATGTCTTCTAAACTGATTTATCTTCAAAATCTTCTGAGAATGCATATGACCTCTTCCCCTTCCCTCGCACCTTAATGCTGTCACAGGTACATGTCCGTGGGAGAATCCCTTGGTTCTCATAGTCTGCATTCATTTGTAGAATTCTTACAGCATCATATAAATTCTCCCGAAGCCAGTTCCTGTTTGTCCAGCAAGCGAAAGCCTTTGAAGCCTTTGAACATGTTGAAGCCATTCAGTTTAAAGTTCATGGCTGCAGAGAAATCAGTAAGGAAGGGTGGCAGAAAGCGTCGAGGTGAAACATCAAGAGATCTGCCCGATGACCTCTCAGAGCTGTACAAGACAGATCCAGAAGAGGATTACAATCAGCGCAAGACATGAATCCAATGGATTCGACGATATTGGGCAGAACAGTGGTTCAAGTATAGGTTTGTGACGAAGGAATATGCTGAGAAGAATGCCATCAAGCGACCATGGGGAGACATCCTATACAGAAATCTTCAACCCAGGTCCAGAGATGAAGCCATTGAACAAGGCTTCTATCCCTGCATGGTCCGTTGACCACAGCCCGCGGATGCCGACCCATCGTCATTGCTATGGTGTCGTGACGACAATATGTTCAAGCGCAACTTCCAGTTTGCCCAGAATTCGGCGAAGCAGAACAAGAAGTCATTGGGACTAGACTTCAACCCTGGTCCCTCTGCTCCCCGTGCCGATGGCACCCGCGAAGCTGAACCCAATCTTGTTGGGCCCTTCTACAACCTGGAAGGTCTCATCACTCATATCATGGTTCAAGGGACAGTCGTGGATGAGCCTGCAGATGACGCTGAATCTGATGAAGCGCCTGCACCACCGAAGCCAAAGAAACTGAAGCAGCCTAAAGCTTCAAAGCCTGCCTCAGCACCAAAAATCTCACGAGCGAAGCCACTAGCTACTGCACCTCCTGAAGACAGTGTGCATTCTGAAGATTTGTCACGCATCTCCAAGCCCTCGAAAGTCAAGATGCCTTTGCAACACACCAGCCAAGAACTGACTGCTGCTGCTATTCTGCGCAACGACGCTATTGATCTGTCCAGCGATGAAGATCTTGCAGATGACGCTCTTGAGCAACTGATCAAGAGCAAAGAAGAAGCAGAAATCTTCAATGATTTGCCTCTCTTTGACGTGGCAATCATCCACAACTTCATTGATGAGTGGTTTGACACGCCCAACCTCAGCTTTGAAGATCTGCAACTTCCAATTGGCCTCAGTGTCGCCTTCCATGGCGCCATTGCTTCAGAGCTAGCACTAGCTCAGCGCATCATTGAACTGAAGCAAAAGATCGACTTTGAGAAAGCTCAGTTCAAGAAGCACATGGCCAAGCTCAGCGTGCAAGAGGTGAAAAACTTCAAGATCATGCTGCACGAGCTCAAGGAAGCCTTTCTCAAGAAGCAGAAGAAGCTCAAGGTTCTCGTGAGCGCATGAAGAGCCTGGCTGACAAGAGTGTGCAAGCCTACAATGAGGCTGAGAAGCGCAAGGCCCTTGGTCGTCCTGGCATCGATCCCAGGATGGCTGCAAAGAAGAAGAAGAAGCCAGCTGTGGCCGAACCCGAAGCACCAAGGCAGGAAGCACATCCCATTGTCTTCCCAGCCAGCATGACTGGCTCGAAGCCAAAGGTCAGGTCAACCGCTTCAGAACTGAAGAAGACGAGGACTGCTGAGGCTGAAGCGAGAAAGAGGAAACATCCTGAAGCCTCTGCTGCTGCTCCCTCCAAGAAGAAGCGCAAGACCAAGAAGGATCGGGCTGCTCCCACAGAGCCCTTAGTTGTTGAACCTATCTCAATGGTTCGCCCTGCATCTACACACCAAGAGCGCCAACTGATTGTCCATGAGCCTGCTTCCACAGAGGCTCATGCAGCTGAAGACATTCCAGCAGCTGATCCCACCACTGCTGAAGACATTGGTCACCATGACAATGTTGAAGATGATGTAGTTCTTCCTCAGATCGAGCACAACTTCGGTATCATCGCCTGTGCTTACGCACAGCGAACTCATCAGCATTGGTCGTCCTCTGACACCAATTGCTCAGGATGCATCATGGGCTGATCACCCACAAC
>NC_053023.1:660833479-660862893 GCF_003073215.2 Triticum urartu | reverse complement strand
CTTGGTCCGTGATGAAGGGCAACAATCCGACCTCTTTGAAGCAATCCAGAGCTTCTTCTAGACAGGGCAAACCAGCTATTGCTTCGGTGTCAAGACGCATATGTGGGAAGATGCGACCTTGATTGTACAGAATGCAGGAGTAATAGCTTCGCTGCGGATAGCTCCAGAACCGATCAGAAGATATTCATTCCCTTGAGTAGGGGTTCTTGGAGCTATTGAAGAAGGTGTTGTCTGCTTTGAAGCCGTTGACATTGAAGGATCCAGGTGCTATTGTAGGACCTGGAAACCTGGGCAACCTTGGCATTGGCTTCTGTACCTGACGCCTATGCTCAATATGATAGTCAAACTCAGGACCAGCAGCAGGCTCAAGAACAGAAGCAGTAGTATCATTGGCTTCACTGACTTCTGGTTCTTGGGTTGGTGCAGGCTCCACATTTGCTTCAGCATGACAACGTCCAGTGGCTTCATTGGTGTTGGTGGTGGCAGCCTCAAGATTTTCTACCTCCACTTGATGAGCTGGAGGGTCGGTCACAAACATGTTCTCCTCGAGAACAACTTCTTCAGTAGTTAGGGGGAGTAGGAACACGTTCTTCTCTTGGGTGTCATCGGCTGATGCAGCCGGAATGTCTTCAGCAGTTTTAGCTTCAGACTCGAAGACTTGAGACCTTGGTCCTTTGCAAAGCCGTGTAACGCAGGCGACGCCTTTGGAGATGGAGTTGGCTGGGCCTCAAAGTCATCTTCTTCTTCTTGCCGGGGTGGTGTGACTTGTTGTTGTTGTGGGTGATCAGCCCATGTTGCATCCTGAGCAATTGGCGTCAGAGGACGACCAATGCTGATGAGTTCGCTGTGCGTAAGCACAGGCGATGATACCTATTGGTGCTCGATCTGAGGAAGAACTACATCATCTTCAACATGGTCATGATGACCAATGTCTTCAGCAGCGGTGGGATTAGCTGTTGGTATGTCTTCAGCTTCATGAGCCTTCTGTGAAAGCAGGCTCATGGACAGTCAGTTGGCGCTCTTGATTTCAGCGGCAGGGCGAACCATGGAGATAGGTTCAACAATTAAGGGCTCTGTGGGAGCAGCCCGTTCCTTCTTGGTCTTGCGCTTCTTTTTGGAGGGAGCAGCAGCAGAGGCTTCAGGATGTTTCCTCTTTCTGGCTTCAGCCTCAGCTGTCCTCGTCTTCTTCAGGTCTGAAGCGGTAGACCTGGCCTTTGGTTTCGAGCCAGTCATGCTGGTTGGGAAGACAATGGGATGTGCTTCCTGCCTTGGTGCGTCAGGTTCGGCCATAGCGGGCTTCTTCTTCTGCTGCTTTGCAGCCATCCTGGGGTCAATGCCAGGACGCCCAAGAGCCTTGCGCTTCTCAGCCTCATTGTAGGCTTGCACACACTTGTCAGCCAGACTCTTCATGCGCTCACGAGAACCTTAAGCTTCTTCACGCTTCTTGAGAAAGGCTTCTTTGAGCTCGTGCAGCATGATCTTGAAGTTCTTAACCTCTTGCACACTGAGCTTGGCCATATGCTTCTTGAACTGAGCTTTCTCAAAGTCAACCTTCTGCTTCAGTTCAACGATGCGCTGGGCTATAGCTAACTCTGAAGCAATGGCACCATGGAAAGCGACACTGAGGCCAATGGGAAGTTGCAGATCTTCAAAGCTAAGGTTGGGCGTGTCAAACCACTCATCGATGAAGTCGTGGATGATTGCCACGTCAAAGAGAGGCAAATTGTTGAAGATTTCTGCTTCTTCTTTGCTCTTGATCAGTTGCTCAAGAGCGTCATCTGCAAGATCTTCATCACTGGATAGATCAATGGTATCGTGGCGCAGAATAGCAGCAGCAGTCAGTTCTTGGCTGGTATGTGGCAGAGGCATCTTGGCTCTCGGGGGCTTGGAGATGCGTGACAGATCTTCAGACTGCACACTGTCTTCAGGAGGTGCAGTAGCCAGTGGCTTTGCCCGTGAGATTTTTGGTGCTGAGGCAGGCTTTGAAGCTTTAGGCAGCTTTGGCTTCTATGGCTTTGGAGTAGGAGCTGGGGCTTCATCAGTGTCAGCATCATCATCAGAATGATCCACTTTGGCACCTTGAACAGAGATGTGAGTGATGAGGCCATCCAGGTTGTAGAACGGACCGACGACATTGGGTTCGGCATCGCGGGTGCCATCTGCACGGGGAGCAGAGGGACCAGGGTTGAAGTCTAGTCCCAATAACTTCTTGTTCTGCTTCGCCGAATTCTGGGCAAACTAGAAGTTGCGCTTGAACAGATTGTCGTCACGACACCAGAGTAGTGACGATGGGTCAGCATCCGCAGGCTGTGGTCCACGGACCATGCAGAGATAGAATCCTTGTTCAATGGCTTCATCTCTGGACCTGGGTTGAAGATTTTTGTATAGGATGTCTCCCCATGGTCGCTTGATGGCATTCTTTTTAGCATATTCCTTTGTCACAAATCTGTACTTGAACCACTGTTCTGCCCAATATCGTCGAATCCATTGGATTCGTGTCTTGCGCTGATTGTAATCCTCTTCTGGATCTGTCTTGTATAGTTTTGAGAGGTCATCGGGCAGATCTCTTGATGTCTCACCTCGACGCTTTCTGCCACCCTTCCTTGCTGATTTCTCTGCAGCCATGAACTTTAAACTGAATGGCTTCAATATGTTCAAAGGCTTCAAGGGCTTTTGCTTGCTGGACAAACAGGAACTGGCTTCGGGAGAATTTATGTGATGCTGTAAGAATTCTGCAAATGAATGCAGACTATGAGAACCAAGGGATTCTCCCACGGACATGTACCTGTGACAGCATTAAGGTGCGAGGGAAGGGGAAGAGGTCATATGCATTCTCAGAAGATTTTGAAGATAAATTAGTTTAGAAGACATTGACCTCATCGTGCGAAGACATTCACTCATAGATAAGGAGTTGGTTCCAGATTTGTACGAATCCACAGATCAGTACAAGTGAGGAATCTAACTACTTTGTGAAGCATAAGTGAACATACTAAGCATAATATGAGATGCAGTATGAAGTGGATCCAACTTGTGTGAATAGAAACTGCTTGTGGTAGAAAGTGACGAATCTATAGGATCAAAGAGGCCGTAAAAAGGAAGTTTTATTTACCACACAAGAAACTGCTAGACGGAGTGGAAGAGGAGGCCGAGAAGTTCGATCGTCCGTGCCCTAACTTGGCGACGAAGGACACCTACGGCGACGGCGGAGAAGACAATGTCCGCGGCCGGCGTGAAGACGGCGTCGGAGAGGTCGCGGCAGCTAAGCACTTCGTCGCCGGCGTCGTCGAAGGCTAGCGGTGGCGCTAGGGTTCGTGCGAGAGTGGAAGAAGGATAATGACTGTGGTGAGGCGTGTATTTATAGGGACAGGGATGGCACAGCGTTATTACACAGGTGCCCCTGGCGATTCACATCTGAAGAACATGTGGCCATCATGCAACCTATCGGAGGTTGTTCCACGTTCCCACGCACGCCTGGATTGCCGGGTGGTCGTTCCCACTTCTCCGGGTTTCAGGTGAAGGAATTAGCATTGAAAATGGACTTAATGTTTGTCTCTGTATCTTCTGCTGACAAGGACACAGAGAAGACATTCGACAGTTTCAATAGAATGCATATGATTTGGAGAGATAGAGTTTGAGATAGAAAGCATAGAGAGGTTAGGGTCCGATCACATTCACTTAGTTCAAAAGATTCAACAAGAAGACATAGCTATAAGTGAATGCTGTAGAGGACAAAACACTATGTATATATATGTGAAAAAGACAATCAAGTCAACATAGTGAAGATAATCATGAGGACAAGTTGAGAATGAAGACAAACAAAATGTGAAGACATAGCAAATGTAACGCCATGGGTAAAACACTTCAAACAAAAGAATTTGGTGGTGGCGTTACCCACCGTATAGGAAGTATTAGACCCAGACACGATGCACAATTATCGTGGCACTCCGAAGTCAAATTCCACATTAATGTATTCACACTTAGAATGTATGTCTTTATTGATTGAAGATATACTTTACTTCGTGTGTTGCACATCTAAGTCATCAATATGCATAAGTGTTAGGATGTGTGCCTGATCACAGGACATTTGAGGAATTCCAAGTATTTAGCTCACACCGTAACTTGCAAAACCTCTCTCATCCAAGGGCTGGTGAAGATATCTGCCAATTGCTCTTCAGTGTTGACGTGTATGATATCAATGTCTTCCTTCACAACATGATCTCTGAGAAAGTGATGACGAATTTCAATGTGCTTTGTCTTCGAGTGCTGAACTGGGTTGTTGGCAATCTTGATGGCGCTTTCGTTGTCGCAGTAGAGTGGCACTTGCTTCAGATGAATGCCATAGTCTTTGAGTGTTTGCTTCATCCACAGAAGCTGAGCGCAGCAAGATCCAGCAGCAATGTATTCAGATTCAGCAGTGGAGAGAGATACACAGTTCTGCTTCTTTGAAGACCAACATACAAGTGATCGTCCCAGAAAATGACATGTGCCTGATGTAGACTTGCGATCCACCTTGTCACCACATTAATCAGCATCCGACAATCCAACCAGATCAAACTCTGAGCCCTTTGGATACCATAATCCTAGAGTTGGGGTGTGAGCCAAATATCGAAAAATTCGCTTCACAGCTAAGTGATGCGATCCTTTGGTGTCGCTTGCTTGGAAATCGAGCACACATGCAAACACTAAGCATAATATCTGGCCTAGATGCACATAGATAAAGTAAAGAACCAATCATGGAGCGGTATACCTTTTGATCGAACTCTTTACCATTGTCGTCGGGACCTAGATGATGTTTGGCTGGCATTGGCGTCGTGAAGCCTTTGCAGTCTTGCATACCGAAACTTCTTCAGGCAATCTTTGAGATACTTCTCTTGAGATATAAATGTCGTTGCGTTGCTGACGTATTTGAAGACCAAGGAAGAACTTCAGCTCTCCCATCATGGACATCTGATATTGCTCTTGCATCATATATCCAAACTCTTCACTGTATTTCTGATTGGTGCAGCCGAAGATAATGTCATCCACATATATTTGGCACACAAACAGTTCACCATCATATGTCTTCGTGAAGAGAGTGGGGTCGAGGAACCAGGTTTGAAGCCTTTGCTCTTCAGGAAGTCTTTGAGTGTGTCATACCAAGCCAAGGGGCTTGTTTGAGGCCATACAGTGCCTTGTTGAGCTTGTATACCATGTCAGGATGTTTTGGATCTTCAAAGCCAGGGTTGTGCAACATACACTTCTTCTTCAATCTTGCCATTGAGAAAAGCGCTCTTCACATCCATTTGATACAGAAGTATGTTATGATGATTTGCATAGGCCAGCAGTATGCGTATGGCTTCAAGTCTAGCCACAGGAGCAAATGTTTCATCGAAGTCAATCCCTTCAACTTGAGTGTATCCTTGAGCAACGAGACGAGCTTTGTTTCTGACAACTTGACCATGCTCATCTTGCTTGTGTATATCCATTTGGTGCCTATTATATTGTGCTTCCGAGGATCAGGACGCTTAACCAGTTCCCATACATTATTCAGCTCAAACTGTTGAAGCTCTTCTTGCATAGCTTGAATCCATTCAGGTTCCATGAAGGCTTCTTCAACTTTCTTGGGTTCTGTTATTGAGACGAATGCGAAGTGCCCACAGAAATTTGCTACTGAGTTGCCCTTGAACGAGTGAGTGGACCTGGTGCATTGATGCTATTGATTATTCTCTCAATCTGCACTTCATTTGCAACACGAGGATGTACAGGACGAAGATTTTGCTCTTGCTGATCATTGTCATTGTTAGAGGGATTGTCTTCAGGCTGAGCATTATCTTCAGGTTGATCAGGTGCGGAGATGATAAGTTCTTCTTCGAGTTGAGCTTAGAAGGTATGATTTCTCCAGTTCCCATAAGTTTGATTGATTCACTGGATGGAACTTCATCTAGCACATTGGCAGTGCTCTCTTTGTGAGCCATTAGTTTCATCGAACCGCACATCCACTGTTTCAACCACTTTGTAATGAAAGAGATTGAAGACTCTGTAGGAGTGCAATCCTTTCCATATCCAAGCATAAAACCCTCATGTGCTTTTGGTGCAAATTTTGAAGTGTGATGTGGATCCTTGATCCAGCACTGCGCCAAATACTCTGAAGTAACTGACATTTGGCTTCTTGCCAGTAAGGAGCTCATAGGATGTCTTGTTCAGAAGCTTGTGAAGATAAACACGGTTGATGATATGGCATGCAGTGTCAATGGCTTCAGGCCAGAATTTTCTTGAGTCTTGTATTCATCAAGCATTGTCTAAGCCATCTCAATAAGTGTTCTATTCTTGCGTTCGACGACGCCATTCTGCTGTGGCGTGTACGGAGCTGAGAATTCATGTGTGATGCCCAAAGTATCAAGATATGTATCAAGGCCAGTGTTCTTGAATTCAGTGCCATTGTCACTTCTGATGTGCTTTATCTTGGCGCCATAGTTGTTCATTGCTCGATTGGCGAAGCGTCTGAAGACATCCTGCACTTCAGTCTTGTAAAGGATTATATGCACCCAAGTATATCTTGAATAATCATCAACAATGACAAAGCCATAGAGACAAGCAGTAGTAGTAAGAGTTGAGTAATGAGTGGGACCGAAAAGATCCATGTGTAGCAGTTCGAAGGGTTGAGTTGTTGTCATGATTGTCTTCGAGGGATGCTTGGCCCTCGTCATCTTTCCTGCTTCACATGCACCGCATAAGTGATCCTTCTTGAACTTGACGCCCTCGATGCCTATGACATGCTTCTTCCTTGCAAGGGTGTGGAGGTTCCTCATGCCAGCATGCCCTAGCCTTCGATGCCAGAGCCAGCATTCAGAAGCTTTTGCTAGAAGACATACTGCAAGTTGTGGTCCTGCTGAGAAATCTAGAACATACAAATCATCTTTTCGATACCCTTCAAACACTGGAGACTTGTCAGATTCCATTAGTACAAGGCAACAATATTTTCCAAACATCACAATCATGTTTAAATCGCAAAGCATTGAGACAGACATTAAGTTGAAACCAAGGGATTCAACAAGCATGACTTTATCCATGTGTTGATCCTTTGAGATTGCAACTCTACCTAGACCCAATACCTTGCTTTTACCAGTGTCAGCAAATGTGATGTGACTTTTGTCAGATGGACGTAAGGTTGAGTCCATGAGAAGACTTCGCTTCCAGTCATGTGATTTGTACACCCACTATCAATAATCCATTCTGAAGCAGCTGGTGTCGTACCCTACAGTGCAGTTAGGGGGATAGGCTTCACGAAGAGAATTGTGAAGCAAAAACATTTGACGAACCAGTGGATTATTAAAGCTTAGGAGATTAGGACTGATAGGGCAAGTGCAAGCGATTCAGAAACAAAGTACATAGTAAGACCATTTGGGCATTTGATCTTGCGCCCTACAAGATGTTTAAGGTCCCCAGCAATAGTGTCAGACGATTCTTGGTTTTTGGCTGGGTTTTTGTTTTTTTTTTTTATGTATCTGCTCCTTAGCCACCCACATCTTCAGGGGTGGCTTCGAAGCAATGAGTCTAAGTGCAGCATCTGAGAACTTTGGCTTTGGAGCCCTAGCAAAAAGTCTTGCAGGTGGACAATAGTACTCATAAGAATAAGCAGAATAGTTCTTGGTCTTATGAACATGGCGGTTTAAAGGACCGCGCTCATATTCATAGACCTGAGTATGGCTTCCCTGCAAACATTTGCGTTAGTTTGACTCCGGTGAGTACTCTATCTGTATGAACCCTTTGGACCGTATGAAGCCTGTGGTCTGGGGTTTGTCTTCTTCACCTATGGTGTCATGATGACATTCATAGGAAGATTCTCCAAACACCTTTTCAGCACCCAGATCTTCTTCATAGGCGGTCCATTCCTGCAGTTAGTACAAATGTACCTGGCAAACACTTCACCATTCTGATTCTTAAACAGTTTATAGTTTGCATCAAAGGATTCATCAATAACAATGGGGTTAGCACAAGTGAAGCCAGATATTATGGATGGATCTGCTGAAGGTTCCTTTGCAGCAACCCATGTGGTTTTGGGGTACTGCTCAGGTTTCCAGTAAGAGCCATCAGCATTCATTTTCCTTACGAACCCAACACCCTCTTTCCTAGGGTTTCGGTTCAGGATCTGCCTTTTGAGGACATCACAAAGTGTCTGATGCCCTTTGAGACTTTTGTACATCCCTATTTCAAGTAGTGTCTTCAACCTAGCATTCTAATCAGCAATAGTAGTGGTGTCCTCAGCAGAGGGGTTAGTTTCCACATCAACAGTTGAAGATATTGCAACAGTAGCAGCAGTAGAGCATTCAGCAACAGAAGTAGCATTATCACGCTCAATGCATTTAAGACATGGTGGTTCAAATTCTTCCTGAGCTGAACTGATCTGTTCGGCGCGAAGTGACTCGTTTTCCTTTTGAAGATCTTCATGAGCCGCTCTCAATTTCTCAAGATCTTGCTTCCTTTGAAGATAATCATTGGAAAGCCTTTCATGAGCTGTTGAGAGCGTTTCATGACGACTTTCAAGTTCCTCATACTTAGCGTGAAGATTTTTTATGTCTTCAATTAAGGACTGAGATCGAGTCATTTCAGCGTCTAACAGATCATCGCTTTTGTCTAATAGTTTTTGAATGTGTTCCATGGTTTTCTGTTGTTCAGTTGCAATTTTAGCAAGTGTTTTGTAGCTGGGTTTGGAACCACAATCAGAGTCATCATCACTAGATGTTTGATAGTGAGTAGTGCGTGTGTTTACCTTGGCACCACGTGCCATGAAGCAGTAGGAAGGAGCGGAGTAGTCCTTGTCATTTGCATCGATGTCGGTGATGAAGTCATTGTCTTCAGTGTTGAAGATGGACTTGGCAACGTATGTTGTAGCCAGACTTGCAACGCCAGAATCGGACTCCTCCTCAGACTCCACCTCCGCCTCCTCAGAAGCGGACTCATCCTTAGAGTCCATTTCCTTGCCAACAAACCCATCTGCCTTGCCAGATGAGTTCTTCTTGTGTGATGAAGACTTGGAGGAAGACTTGGAAGAAGATTTTGAGTATTTCTTCTTCTTCTTGTCGTCAAAGTCATACTCCTTGCTCTTCTTCTTGTTGTTGTTCTCATTGTCCCACTATGGACACTCAGAGATGTAGTGACCAGGTTTCTTGCACTTGTGACATGTTCTCTTCTTCTGGTCATGAGCAGAAGCTTCATCATTCCTTGAGCTTGATCGTGAAGACTTTCTGAAGCCTTTCTTCTTGGTGAATTTTTGGAACTTCTTCACAAGCATAGCAAGCTCCCTTCCAATGTCTTCAGGATCATCAGAACTGCTGTCAGACTCTTCTTCAGATGAGGAGACAGTCTTTGCCTTCAAGGCACGAGTTTGCCCATAGTTGGGACCGTAGATGTCTCTTTTCTCAGAAAGCTGAAACTCGTGTGTGTTGAGTCTTTCAAGTATGTCAGATAGATCGAGTGTCTTGAAATCAGGACGTTCTTGAATCATCAGGGCTAGGGTGTCAAACGAACTGTCAAGTGATCTCAGGAGTGTCTTGACAACTTCATGCTTGGTGATCTCAGTAGCGCCGAGGGCTTGAAGCTCATTTGTGATGTCAGTGAGTCGATCAAACATGAGCTGGACATTCTCATTGTCATTTCTCTTGAAGCGGTTGAAGAGGTTGCGAAGGACACTGATTCTCTGATCTCTCTGGGTTGAGACGCCTTCGTTGACCTTGGAGAGCCAGTCCCAGACTAGCTTAGATGTTTCCAAAGCACTCACGCGGCCATACTGTCCTTTGGTCAGATGACCACAGATGATATTCTTGGCAGTAGAGTCCAGTTGAACGAACTTCTTGACATCAGCAGGAGTGACACCTTCTCCAGCCTTGGGAACGCCGTTCTTGACGACATACCATAAGTCGACATCAATGGCTTCAAGATGCATGCGCATCTTATTCTTCCAGTAGGGATATTCAGTTCCATCGAAGACGGGGCACGCAGCGGAGACTTTGATTATCCCTGCAGTCGACATAGCTAAAACTCTAGGTGATTAAACCGAATCACACAGAACAAGGGAGTACCTTGCTCTGATACCAATTGGAAGTGCTAGTGATCGACTAGAGGGGGGGTGAATAGGCGATTTTTATGAAAGTCTTCAAAACATGGAAGTTTCGAAAACAAACGATAGAAATAAACCTATTACCATGCAGCGGAAGGTAGACTACACTAGGCAAACCATAGTCAAGTATTCAATGAAGTGAAAGCGCAATGACTAATAGCAGCTAGGCAGTAAGGATCAGGTAGGAAGATATTGTAAAGCCAATCAGAACAAGTAATCACTTAGTGAAGCCAAATGGTGATGTATCTACAATGACTTCACAAGGACCAACAGTAAGTAAAGGGAAGGGAAGGATGAAACCAGTGACTCATTGAAGACAATGATTTGTTGGACCAGTTCCAGTTGCTGTGACAACTGTACGTCTGGTTAGGGAGGCTGAGATTCAACTCAGAAGACCTCGTCTTCACCTTATTCCCCTTGAGCTAAGGACACCCAGTCCTCGCCCAATCACTCTGGTAAGTCTTCAAGGTAGACTTCCAAACCTTCACAGACTTCGTTCACCGGCGATCCACAATGACTCTTGGATGCTCAGAACGCGACGCCTAACCGGCTGGAGGATTCACAGTCCTCAAGTGTAATAAGTCTTCAGATCACACAGACAAGAAGACTTAAGTGATGCCTAACACTCTTCGGCTCTGGGTGGTTAGGGATTTATCGTCTCAAGGAATTCTCTCTCAAAGGCTTCGAGGTGGGTGGCTCTCAAACGACAAAAGCCGTACTTTAACTCTGAGCAGCGAACCGTTTATGGTTGTAGGGGGTGGGCTATTTATAGCCACTAGGCAACCCGACCTGATTTGTTCGAAATGACCCTGGGTCACTAAGAAACTGACACGTGTTCCAACGGTCAGATTTCAAACACACACAGCAACTTTACTTGGGCTAAAAGCAAAGCTGACTTGTCCAACTCTGAACAAGATTTGCTCTCATAGTCTTCACTCGAAGACATAGGATTTTGGTTAAGCATCACGATAGTCATTCCGACTGGTTTTCTTGGACCCCACTTAACAGTATGGTGGTTCCTATGACTCAACAAAGAAGAAAAAGAACTACGAAAGATCTAATTCTTCGCGCTCCATAGTCTTCATGCGATGTCTTCTCTTGTCATAGTCTTCAAGGTGAATGTCTTCACTTACCACCTTTGACTTCAATGTCTTCATACATTTTTAGGGGTCATCTCTGGTAGGAAAACCGAATCAATGGGGGACTTCTACCTGTGTTATCCTGCAATTCTCACAAACACATTAGTCCCTCAACTAAGGTTTGGAGTCAATACTGCAAAACCAACTAGGGGTGGCACTAGATGCACTTACACCGACGCATTGGGTATGACTCCTAGGTCGGTAATGAACTCCTTCACCCAGACTGCTTCTTGTGCTGCCTCCGAGGCTTCCATGTACTCCGCTTCACACACTACTAGAAAAAGGGCTATAGATGGGATTGACACTAATGGCGCACCAGACAAGCGGTGCACCATTAGTATATACTAATGGCGCACCACCTTCTGATACGCCATTAGAGTTGAAACTACTAATGGCGCACCTGTCCCAGGGTGCGCCATTAGTATCAAAAAAAATTTAACTAGTGCGCCTGTCCAAACATACTAATGGCGCATCCAGAGACAGTGCGCCATTACTAGTAATGGCGCACCGGTCGGAAAGTGCGCCACTAATTGTTTTTTTATTATATTTTTTATTCCTTTTTTTGCAAAACTACTAATGGCGCACTGTTCCACCGTGCGCCATTACTAGTTTAAACTAGTAATGGCGCACTGTGGGACAGTGCGCCATTAGTATGTTTTTTTTGCAAAACTACTAATGGCGCACCACCGGAAGGTGCGCCATTAGTAACCTGGATTACTAATGGCGCATTTAGAGTTGGTGCGCCATTAGTAAGTGGGCAGCAACAAGATATTTTGGACAGCCTCTCCTACCCACACTCACTTTCTCCCCACTTCATTCTCTCCACCTCCTCCTTGTCTCGGGTGCCTCCTCTTTTTCACCTTATTTCCACCATAGATTCATTCAATTTAAGTGGTTAAATTACCTTGTTTTGATAGGTAAGTAAGGGGGGAAGCTATATTTATGTTGTTCTCCCTACAACAATGTGCACGTGCACTTTTTATGGCCTAGCTAGATCTATGTATGTTCGTGGTGTTGCATATGTTTGTGGTGTTGCATATGTGTTTGTGTTTGGAGGTGTACCGGTATTTGAAATGCGATAGTTGCCAATATTTTGTCGGAATGTTGATTCATTTCCGTTTCGGCGAGAATTTTGGCATTAAGCATTCTTTTTGGTCATATTTTAAGGGAAAGTCATGCCAAATTTTTTCTTGGTTCTAAAATATCGTTTTGCTCTACCCCGCAGGCGACCATGGTCCGCATGATGACCGAAGGCATCGTGAATAGGTTTTTGAGGTCCGCGAAGGCCGAGATACTTCAAAAGAACGAGACGGAGATAAGATGTCTGTGTCGAAGATGCAAGCTAAAGAGCCTTATTGCGGACCCGGAATCCGGGCAGGTGCGGGACCACCTGCTCTTGCGTGGTTTCATGGATGGCTATCGGTGGCAAGGTGATGAAGATGACTACGAAGTCGTCCATGGGGGCCGGGCAAGAAATGAGGAAGGGCAGCAAGACAACCACCGCGGCTCGGGCGGGCGAGAAGACGAAGAATCCCCAGGAGATGATCACGACGGTGATGCTGTACACAGTCATCATGTAGAAGATGCAGGACATGATGATGAGGAAGATGCCGGAGCAGACGACGGGCATGATCGTGAAGATGATGATGCCGGCGGAGCAGACGACGCTGGACCATCGATGGGCTGGGTGCAGGACCCTCATATTCAAGAGCTGCTTCTCAAGCAGACGGATAACGCAAGAGCTGCCGCCCGAGAGAAAGCCAAGATGGATCAACTTGAGTTAGACACGGTTACTCCATTGTATGAAGGATGCAGGCCCGAGGATACCCGCCTGAAAGTAACGCTCATGGCTCTGGAGATGAAGGTAAAACACAAAATGACCGACGCATGCTTCGACGAGAACATGTCATTCTGGCACGAACGTCTTCCCAAGGGGAACAAGTGCCCGACCAGTTTGGAGGAGGCAAAGAAAATCATGTGTCCTCTGGATTTATCGCACGTGAAATACCATGTGTGCATGAACAATTGCATCATTTATCGGGACGAGCATGCGGAGTCTACCATATGTCCAGTGTGCGGCGTCACTCGATACAAGAAGAGGAAGAAAGCTCCTCGAAAAGTGGTGTGGTACTTTCCGATCACTCCTCGTCTGCAGCGGTATTTCGCGGACCCTAAGGTAGCAAAGCTCCAGTGTTGGCACGCGGATAGGGAGGAGAAGAAGCAAGAAGATGACGCAAATGATCCGGAGATAGATAAAAAAGACAAGATGCTGAGTCACCCTAAGGATGCGAGCCAGTGGCAAGCGTTGAACTTCAAAGACCCAAAATTTGGGAACGATCCAAGGAACATCGTGCTGGGCGCGAGCACCGATGGAGTCAATCCATTTGGCAGCCAGAGAAGCACACATAGCACCTGGCCTGTGTTTGTGTGGATGTACAACCTTCCCCCCTGGTTGTGCATGAAGAGGAAGTACATTCACATGAGTATGCTAATTGAAGGACCGAAACAACCAGGGAACGACATCAATCTGTATCTGGGGCTGCTGAAAGAGGAGCTTGACACGCTGTGGAAAACGCCAGCCAATACGTGGGACGCCGCAGAGAAAGAATATTTCCCTATGAGAGCCGCGCTGCTCACGACGGTGCACGACTATCTCGGTTACGGATATGTCGCGGGGCAGGTGGTCCACGGATTTTCTGGATGCGTCAGGTGCATGGATGACACAACGTATCGCCAGCTAGATAGAGATCCCGGGTCTTCGAAAACCGTGTTCATGGGACATCGAAGGTGGCTTCGCGATGATGACCCGTGGAGAAAACGCAAGGATCTATTCGATGGTGAAACCGAACCCCGAGGACGCCCGCGTACGAGGAGCGGCGAGGAAATAGACGAGCTGTTGAAAAATTGGAAAGACTGCCCACTGCCGGGAAAGAAGCAAAAGGCGCCAGAGCCGGGAAAGAAGCGAAAGGCGCCAGAGCCGCTGCTGAAGGTATGGAAAACGAGGTCTGTTTTCTGGGACTTGCCGTACTGGAAGATCCACCGTGTGCCTCACAGCCTTGATGTCATGCATATCACGAAGAACGTGTGCGAGAGTTTGCTTGGTACCCTGCTCAACATGCCAGAGAGGACCAAAGATGGGCCGAAAGCAAGGGCGGACTTGAAATCAATGGGCATTAGGCAGGAGCTTCACACTATATATGATGATGATGATGATGATGATGAGGCGAAGCAGGACACGGAAAGTCGTCACAAAGGCAAGAAGGCCAAGAAGACCGGAAATGACTACCCTCCCGCGTGCTTCACTCTAAGTCAGGAGGAGATCGAGCAGTTTTTCACCTGCCTCGTAGGAGTAAAACTTCCTTACGGTTACGCGGGGAAGATAAGCACATACCTAGACCCAGCGAAGCAGAAGTTCAGCGGGATGAAGTCTCATGACTGTCACGTGCTGATGACGCAGATACTTCCAGTTGCAATCCGTGGGATCATGGACGCGCACGTCCGCGAAACCCTATTTGGCCTATGCAACTTTTTCGACGTCATCTCTCGGAAGTCCGTTGGCGTGAGGCAACTCAGAAGGCTACAGGAAGAGATCGTGGTGATACTATGCGAGCTTGAGATGTACTTCCCGCCCGCATTCTTCGACGTTATGGTGCATCTGCTGGTCCATATCGTGGACGATATCATCCAACTCGGGCCAACGTTCCTGCACAGCATGATGCCGTTTGAAAGGATGAATGGTGTCATCAAAGGATACGTTCGCAACATGTCACGTCCAGAGGGAAGCATAGCCAGGGGCTTTCTGACCGAAGAGTGCATCTCCTGCTGCACGAATTATCTAGGCATCGAGAACCCCGTTGGTCTGCCCGTCAACAGGCACCTCGGCAGGCTCGCTGGATGGGGTCACCGTGAGGGTCGTCGCGAAATGCATGTCGACTTCGAGGGTTGACTCGCCGACTTTGAAAGAGCAAACCTAGTCGCGCTACAACACATAGACGTGGTCGATCCTTGGGTGGTACAGCACAAAACCTTTATTAAGAAGACGTACAATGACCGAGGCCAACAGAGGACGGACGGAGATATACTCAAAGAGCACAACTCATGTTTCACGCGTTGGTTCAAGCAGAAGCTTCTGTCGTACCCTTTACATGAGGATTCTTCCACGGAAGAACAACTCATATTCGCCTTGTCACAGGGCGCCGAGCACAACCTGATGACCTATGAGGCGTACGATATCAACGGCTACACATTCTACACCGAGGCCAAGGACATGAAGAGCGATGGTTATTCAGAACTCCGGGGTAACGATGGAATCCTACACCGGTAACGACAAGGACAGATACTACGGAAGGATCGAGGAGATCTGGGAGCTGAGCTACGCTGGAGAGAAGGTCCCGATGTTCCGTGTCAGATGGGCCAAGAGCGTCCTAAAAGAAGACCGGTATTTCACCACCATGGTTATACCCGAAGCCAAATCCAAGACCGCGGGCGCAAATGTCACCGCGAAAAATGAGCCATGGGTACTGGCTTCCCAAGTGGACCAATGCTTCTTCATTACCGACCCGTCAAAGCCCAGTCGTGTTGTCGTGAGAGAGGCAAAAGGAAGATCATCGGAATGGATGGAGTAGCCAATGAGCAAGACTTCGACAAGTACGGCGACTCGAGGATCGAACATGACGACGATGATGAAGTAGCAGCATACACCACAAGAAGAAGCAGGACCACCCTACCTAAAGGACTCCGTTCCACAGAAGAACTCCATTTGCGAAAAAGAAGGGCAAGAAGATTGTGAACAGATAGCTAGCTAAGATCGATTGTATTTAAATCGTAGCCTTCATTTCTCGATTGTATTTCATGGGCACTTTTTTGAACTATCATGAATATTTTAAATTTCATGGACACTCGATCTCGATCCCCCTCCATCTCGATCGCTATCCCACCTCGCCAGATCCGGTCCCCCTCGCCGCCGAGCACCCCTGGTCCACCGGCCGCCGCCGCCGACCCCCCGCACCCTCGATTCCCCTACTCAACCGCCGCCGCCGACCCCCCGCACCCCTCCCCTACTCAACCGCCGCTGCCGACTGTCTTATAAAAAAATATTACTGTTACTGTCTTATAAAAAAATATTACTGTTATGATTTAAACAAGTTTAAAAAATTATTACTGTCTTATAAAAAAATACTAATGGCGCACCACGGTGAGGTGCGCCATTAGTATGGATGTACTTATGGCACACCGAGGGTGGTGCGCCATTAGTATTGTGCCATTGCTATAAGAAAAAAAGTACTAATGGCGCACCACGGTGAGGTGCGCCATTAGTATGGATGTACTTATGGCGCACCGAGGGGTGGTGCGCCATTAGTATTGCGCCCGATCCCCCCTTCCCTCCCCCCTTCGCCCGATCCCCCCTTCCTCTCCCCCTCGCCAGTTCCCTCTCCCTCCCTCCCCCCTGCCCCCCGCCGCTCCCTCTCCCCTTCCTCCCCCTCGTCGCCGGCGGCCCGGCCGCCCCGTCCACCTCGTCGGGCTCCTCCTCCCGCTCCGCAGTCCCCATGCCCCCACAGTCGTCTCCTTTGCCACCCCGCTCCTCCCTCCCACAGCGGCTAGGGTTCGAGCCTTCGAGGGAGGATCCGCGCCGCCGCTAGGGCGATCCTGCCTCACCGGCCCGGTCAGCACCGCCGGCCCCTTCCTCTCAGCATCGCCAGCGCTAGGCCCTGCCTGGCCGCCTCCCGCCGGCCCTCCCCCCCGTCGTTGCTGCTCTGCTTTCGACAAGCCCCGGCCCTCCCGTCGCCCCTTGCTTCGACCAGCCTGCCCACATCTCCTTCGAGAACAGGTGCCTCTCATCTCCCTGTTCCCCACCCCTCTGTTTGTTAGCCGGATGGGTGGATGTTGCTGTTGCATATTGAATAGATGGACGAATGGATTTGTTTGCTACTGTGATTGATAGCTCGTGTTAGTACGTCTCAGATTTTTGCTGCTGTGAACTGTCAATGGTACTAAATCAGTGCCCTTTTGCTGCTTGCTGCTTGCTGCTTAGTGCTAGTTGATAATTTGGTAATGCTACCGATTCTTAGAAATTCGATGGATGTACTTTCCAGTTTGATACTGCTACTAATTTGATGCTTGCTATTTTAGGCCGCTGCTTGGTATGTGCTCTGTATGCAAGTCATGCTTTTATTCAGTTTTTTCTTCAGTTTTGGCCACTATTGATCTTTCGTTCGATCGAACTGAGAGTGGTTTCGTGCGCGTAGATAGCGGATCTAGTTGAGTTCTGATTTAGAGCGTGAGTGGAAAGTGGAATTGAACAATCTAGACCTGAAACTGAGGCAGTTTTACACGAGTTTGTTTGTTGGTCTTTTAACCCTATCATTTCTCTTGTAGCCAGCATGTGTGTGCGCTTAAACTTGTTTAGCTAGTAATTTCCCCCAATTTGGCCATTACATGTGTAACTTAACTTAGCTTGTCAGAGCATGCTTCCTCGTGAAGAAGGGGGTCATGCTGAAAATTGAAAAATATTGTGAGACATTGGTTGGACTTTGAATTGGTATACAGAGAAGGGAGTGCCATGCTTGTATATATTTTACTGTTGCTACCATGCCAGACTAACAAACTGCCCAATATTGTGCCCTTCTGTACTGTTATTGAGAACAGTTCATGGTTACTAACGTAATTCATTGTTTCGCTGCAGTGGGCATACAAGTTGTTATAAAGCCAGAATATCGGATAACCCCTCCTGTAAGTTATATGATTTATTATACAATCACTACTTTCCTGTTCTCTTATGCAAGAGCTGTCAATCTACTTTGCTACCAAAAAAGTTGTATTAATGAGTATGACTGAGTTCAGTTTTCATTCTCCAGTGTTAAGAGTGTTGGCTCCAAAAAAATGTTGTTTCGTAGTTAAATGGGTGCCTTTAACTTCTGTGCATTGGCTGGACATCAACATACTACCATAAGTGTTTTGTTTTCTGTTGCCAGTTATTCTCCTTGGGATTGTGAGAAATAGTACTCCTTGGAGTAGTGAATAAATTGTGATGCATTCAAGCAAGACATTTTAGCTAATAACTAATTGTTCTAAATGTCTGTTTCTGTCCTCATTTAGTGCTTGGTATGTCTCCTGTTCTGGGTCATGGACTTTGTGCCATGGCCACATTGGTTTTCTGTTTGGCCTCAATTTGGCCTGACAAATGATGGTCTACTAGCTGGTCTACTAGCTGGCAAGATGCTTGGTATATATATGTTGTGTTCAGTTTTGGCAGGAGTTCAGAACTGTTAGGCAAAGGTCATGTCTCCGACCATCGTGCCGTATGATTTTGCAGGTACCCCGGAGGCCCTTGAGTTTGCTGAATGTCGATTAACTTCCGTTCCGGCAAATTCGGGTACTCCATATGTCCTATTTTCAGCAAAGGTCATGCTGAAATTTTCCGTGAATTTTAGCATGACTTTGCTAAAAATAGGACATATGGGTACTTGTGACTAATGCATGGGCCGGGGTATCTTAGTAGTTAATTAAGTAGAATCAAGTGCCCCTTTAGTCTAGCTGCATTAAACCATAGGCGGCAATAGAGCCAAGTGATTAGGCCCAACTTAGAATTCTCCTCGGTGTCGACAAACCCTAAATGATGAGACCATGATCTTGTTCCTTGACAATAACCAACTTTTTGACCAAACTTTTGTTCCTATTTAGAGAGAAACATGGCCAACAACGATGAGGCCGGGGGTTCGGGCGTCAAGGCATTCTGGAGCTGTCCCAGGAGATGGAGGAACAACCTCACTTGTATGAGGACGCCGCCTTCCCCACCGATCCTGAGACCACTGATGGTACCGCCGAGGATGACCCCACTGATGCCACCACTGATGGTGCCGCCGAGGATGCCACCACTGATGATGGCGGCGCACGCACAGATGGCAGCCAACCGAAGAGGCAACGGAAGGACCGGCGCCCGACCGTGCTCCGCACCCTCAAGGAGGAAGTTACTGAAGTGGACTCCAACGGGAATCCAACGGCGCCCGAACGAATAGTCAAGGGGTACTCGCTTCAGCTCGGGTGCATTCTCCGGAGCACCGTCTCGATCAACACCGAGAACCTCAGGCATCCTGACCGAGGGAATTTGCGCAACCTCCTCTTCACGAAGCTGCACGAACGATACAAGTTCCCCGCTGAATTTGAAAACACAAGCCTCAAAGGGAATAAAGTGAACATGCTGCCCTCACGAAGATGAGCACGGCCCTGTCTACTTGGAAAAGCAATGTGAAGAGAATGATCGAGAAAGGTGAGAGTTATGAGAAGATCAAGGAGAAAAATCCTTCGATCACCGAAGATGACTACAACGACTTCAAGATCAATTGCTCGAGCACCGCAAGCTCCGAATCAAGTAAGTGGGGGAAAGAAATGCGGGAGCTGAACTTAGGGGAACACACACTCGGTCCCGGCGGTTACAGAGTGGCGGAGCCTATATGGGACAAGGAGGAGGCGGACCGTGCCGAGCAAGGCCTACCGCCCCTCTTCGATAAATACGGTGACAAGCAGACCAGGAACTTTGTCAGGGCCCGGTACAAGAAGGACCCGAAAACAAAGGAGCTTACCACGGATCCGAAGACCAGGGCGCTTGAGCTTGTTCTGGTAAGGAATACACCCCCGCGTAATTAGCTCCATATGGTTGCATTCTAATTAATGAAGCCAAATTTCTAAATGGTTCACATTCCTTCCGCAGGCGACTGAAAGCAGTAGCGCGGGGTCGACTAAGAGCAACCCTTGGGACACCACTCTAAATAGGGCGTTGAATGTAATGAAGAACAAGGATAAGCTCAGTAAGCCGACGTCAGCTGGTCGTGTGGCCGGCAAAGGCTTGTCGACAAAATGGTCGTCATACTATAACACTGGTGGGCGAAAGGAGAAAAAGACCAGCTCGGAAAGCCAGGCGCGCGAGGTTCAAGAACTCAGGGCACAGGTGGCGCGGATTCCGGAGATTGTCCAAGAGCAAGTGCAACAACAACTCGGAGCGACGATCACCGCCATTGTGCCTACCTTGATCCAGGGGATTAGTGCGTGGATTGCGGGCGGCCAACAGGGCCGCCCCCGATTTCCTAGCTTCACGGCCAGCAACTCACAGAACGCGATGGCGGGGCCATTGGTGTCTCCGACGCCGGCACGGGAGCTTAATGCACCCGGGTGTACGCCGGCCGACACCTCTGCAGCAAGCGGCCCCTCCGTCAACTGCACGCCCGCCGTTGGCGGTGCCTCGACATTAGCCGAACTCGACGCCATCATCACGGTAACTAATTAAGCCTCTCTCGGCCGAGGACTTCATCTCCTTGCCTTTGACTGGGCATCCCTGACGCCCTACATGTCTTCGCAGGGTGCCGCCGACGTTCCGTGCACTCTCCTGCACTTCGTGAACAACGAGTTGGTCGATGTCGCCAAGGGAAAAATCATTCAACCAGGCAACCCCTTGTTCCACGGTACCCAGATGCCACCCAACTTGTTTAGGGTTCAACTGGTTCGGGTGCTGCCAGGCTGCGACGAGTTGTTACCTCCGATTCGACCCGTCGGGGCCGACGATGATGACGTGATGACCCTCAGCGCCTGCCTGAGCTGGCCCCTGCTTTGGCCGAAGGGCCAGATTCGTTTGGGGGCGGGGGACACCACCCCAAAGACAACACCGCCAGTCGTGCCGGCTCCAAGTCGGCCCCATGGCAAGACCGCCGCAACGGTGCCGGACATCCCTATGCCACTGGATCCAAACATGCATATGGCACAGGATCAGAACGACGACGACGACGATACATTTGACAATGTCGATCAGTACATTGCCGATCATGGGTACGGTGGCGACTTCATGGGGCCTCCTTCTCAAGAACCCAACCCAACAAAAGACGTGCGCGATCTAGCTGGTACCGCGGAGAAGCCAAGTTGCAACAGGCGTCGTCTGCAGTTCAGCTCTCAGGAGACGCCTCCAGCTGCCGACTTCACCGAGCCTCACATAGGCGAGGTGCGAAATATTGATCAGCCCCAACACACTCAAGAAGGCGGTCTGTGAGCAGAACTCGGTCCCATTACAGGAGAAGAAGAAGGCGCGCAAAAGAAAGACTAACAAGGGTGCGGACCAGCCGGCACCGAGTACGATCCGTGCTCAGGACGGGCCACCTTCACCTGAGGATTTAATGAGGAGGCTGCATGTGGCGGGTAGGCCGATGCTACCGAGAAATATGTTCGATGCTGCAACCGGTGCTATGCGGAGTCTGCATGACAGTGTTCTTTCTTTGGAGAAGCGGCGTCTCAGAGAGAAGGATGTGGCATACCCGGTTTTCGCGGCCAAGGTGCTAGAGGGCAAGGGCTTTGTGGATAACTCCATCGGTGGTACGATCGTCTTGCGGTTTGATGACATCCACGCTATGTTGAACCTTCATTCGCTGCACTACACCTTCGTTTGGCTATTTTCGCTAAGTATGGAGATGCGGATCATTCGCAACAAGACCCCGGACATCGTGATAGTCGACCCCTTCTACATGCGTGCCAAGATCTTGGGCAGCGCTAGGGACCGGCAAGTCACGAGTTCTTACCTCGAAGGCGTCATTCTGGCAAACCAAGATAAGGATAACTTCCTCGTGCCTTACTTTCCCGAGTAAGTCCTCCCCTCAACCGCCCCGTAACATATGAATTATTAGATTTCGATCGTTTTTCTTTTCACATTCCGTGTTTTCTGCAGTGACACACATTGCACGCTCATCCTCCTAAGCCCCAAATATTCCGTGGCCACATATTTCGACCCGGACCGTCATTCGAACGTAGACTACACAAATGTCAAGAAGGTTCTTGATGATGTTCTCCCCGGCTACGCCAAATCTGGAGGCACCTTCACCAGGCCTATTCGTAAGTACGGCAAGCACGTGTTCTCCCACAATACGACATTCTGCTGCGTCAAGCAGCCGCCTGGCGGTCAGAAGGGTGCCTACTACACCATCCATCACATGCGGGCGATCGTACGGGACAAGCATCAACTTCTGCTACCAAGTAAACTCAAAGATTGGGCCACGAGCATGTCGGCAATCCAGGACGTGGACATCAGACAAGAATTCTTTCGCATCCAGTCGGAGTTTGCAGAAATCATCTATCAAGATGTCCTTCGTACCTCGGGGCAGTTCTACCTCAGAAATCAACCGTCCAACAGTGACATCGACACAATGCTACAAATGCAGGCTGACAACAACCGTTATTTCATGACTCCCACGATAGACGGCGGCTTCATCCACGCTCCGGTCCCTTGAGTCGAGTCGAAAGTAGTGATGCTGTGTCTAGTTCTGAAACATCGATTGGCTCATGTTGTAATTAAACTTTAATGAACTTGTAGTATGTCTCTTTGGTTTCGAGAGTCGTTCAACTTAGATGTAATCGATGCTATAAATGTCTTGCTTTTCTCTTCCGATCGTTCTGTTGCATACTTATATATTGCTTATGTATTGTCTGTGAATTGGTACTAACGTTTCGTTTGGCTACTGCATAGCGATGCCATCGTATGTCATGTACAAGGGTAAGGTTCCCGGAGTCTACGACGACTGGGAGGAGTGTCGGAGACAGGTTCACCAATTCAGTGGTAACAGTTACAAAGGGTACACCACTAGGGCCAAGGCCGAATCTAGATACGCCCGCTATCTAGCGGGAGAGGGGAGGGAGCGCTGGAGGAACCGGATGAAGACGAGTTTCATTGTGATGATGCTCATCGTGATGACCGCAGCTCTCTTCTATGTGATGGTAGTTTAGATGATCGATATCGACTTGTAATGTGAAGACAAACTCACTACTCGCGGTCTCGATACTTGTAATATAATGTTCTATCTTTGTTCGGTCTTTTCAATTCGGAGACTAATATGATGAATTGTATTTGGAGACTAATATGATGAATTGTATTCAGAGACTAATCTTCTATTGTATTCGATGAATCTGTTGTTGATGTGTGCTGTCTATATTTTGTCCAATTATACATTTTGTAACCTCTGCAAAAAACAGAAAATAAAAAAATAAAAAAACCTAATATTCATACTAATGGCGCATCACATCATAGTGCGCCATTAGTATGCCAAAGGATACTAATGGCGCATCATTAAACAGTGCGCCATTAGTATGCCGAAGTTACTAATGGCGCATCTTGTTGTTGTGCGCCATTAGTATGCCAAAGCACCTGGGTATACATGGCCCCCTGGGAGGCATACTAATGACGCACTGTTGTATATACTAATGGCGCATCTGAGGTGCGCCATTAGTATACCAGATACTAATGGCGCACCAGTGGTGCGCCATTAGTAAAATATACTAATGGCGTGGCACTAATGACGCACCTCTAATGCGCCATTAATGGCCAAATTAGGTGCGCCATTAGTAGGCCTTTTCCTAGTAGTGGCGCTACTGAGATCACCAAGCATGAATTCGTCAAGACACTCCTGAGATCACTTGACAGTTCGTTTGACACCCTAGCCCTGATAATTCAAGAATGTCCTGATTTCAAGACACTCAATCCGTTTGACATACTTGAGAGGCTCAACACAAATGAGTTTCAGCTTTCTGAGAAAAGAGATATCTATGGTCCCAACTATGGGCGAACTCGTGCCTTGAAGGCAAAAGCTGTCTCCTCATCTGAAGAAGAATCTGACAGCAGTTCTGATGATCCTGAAGACATTGGAAAGGAACTTGCTATGCTTGTGAAGAAGTTCCAAAAATTCACCAAGAAGAAAGGCTTCAGAAAGTCTTCACGATCAAGCTCAAGGAATGATGAAGCTTCTGCTCATGACTACACGAAGAAAACATGTCAAAAGTCAAGAAACCTGGCCACTACATCTCTGAGTGTCCGCAGTGGGACATTGAGAACAAGAAGAAAAAGAAGAGCAAGGAGTATGATTCTGATGAAAAGAAGAAGAAGAAATACTCAAAGTCTTCCTCCAAGTCTTCCTCAAAGTCTTCATCACACAAGAAGAGCTCATCTGGCAAGGCACATGCGTTTGTTGGCAAGGAAATGGATTCAGAGGAGGAGTCCGCTTCTGAGGAGGCGGAGGTGGAGTCTGAGGAGGAGTCCGATTCTGGCATTGCGAGTCTGGCTACAACATACGTTGCAAAGTCCATCTTCAACACTGAAGATAATGACTCCATCACCGACACCTATGCAAAGACAAAGACTACTCCACTCCTACCTACTACTTCATGGCACGCGGTGCCAAGGTAAACACACGCACTACTCACTATCAAACATTTAGTGATGATGAATCTGATTGTGGTTCCAAACCCAGCTACAAAACACTCGCTAAAATTGCAACTGAACAACAGAAAACCATGGAACACATTCAAAAACTGTTAGACAAAAGCGATGATCTGTTAGACGATGAAATGACTCGATCTCAGTCCTTAATTGAAGACATAAAAAATCTTCACATTAAGTATGAGGAACTTGAAAGTCATCATGAAACGCTCTCAACAGCTCATGAAAGGCTTTCCTACGATTATCTTCAAAGGAAGCAAGATCTTGAGAAATTGAGAGCGGCTCATGAAGATCTTCAGAAAGAAAACGAGTCGCTTCGCGCCAAACAAATCAGTTCAGCTCAGGAAAGATTTGAACCACGATGTCTTAAATGCATTGAGCATGATAATGCTACCTCTGTTGCTGAATGTTCTACTGCTGCTACTATTGCAATATCTTCAACTGTTGATGTGGGAACTAACCCCTCTGCTGAGGATACCACTACTATTGCTGATGAGAATGCTAGGTTGAAGACATTGCTTGAAACAGGGATGTACAAAAGTCTTAAAGGGCATCAGACACTATGTGATGTCCTCAAAAGGCAGATCCTGAACCGAAACCCGAGGAAAGAGGGTGTTGGGTTCGTAAGGAAAATGAATGCTGATGGCTCTTACTGGAAACCTGAGCAGTACCCCAAGACCACATGGGTTGTTGCAAAGGAACCTTCAGCAGATCCATCCACTCTATCTGGCTTCACTTGTTCTAACCCAATTGTCATTAATGAATCCTTTGATGCAAACTATATACTGTTTAAGAATCAGAATGGTGAAGTGCTTGCCAGGTATATTGGTACTAACTGCAGGAATGGGCCGCCTATGAAGAAGATCTGGGTGCCGAAAAAGTGTTTGGAGAATCTTCCTGTGAATGTCATCATGACACCACAGGTGAAGAAGACAAACCCCAGACCACAGGCTTCATACGGTCCAAAGGCTTCATACAGACAGAGGACTCACCTGAGTCGCACTAACGCAAATGTTTTGCAGGGAAACCATACTCAGGCCTATGAATATGAGCACGGTTCATCAAACCGCCATGTTCATAAGACCAAGACTATTCTGCTTATTCCTATGAGTACTATTGTCCACCTGCAAGACTTTTGCTAGGGCTCCAAAGCCCAAAGTTCTCAGATTGCACTTAGACTTATTGCTTCTAAGCCACCCTTGAAGATGTGGGTGGCTAAGAAAGCTTAACTCTCTTTTGCAGGGAAAGGTCTCCAGCAGAAAACCAAAATCGTCTGACGCTATTGCTGGGGACCTTAAACATCTTGTAGGGCGCAAGATCAAATGCCCGAATGGTCTTACTATGTACTTCGTTCCTGAATCGCTTGCTACTCTCCCTATCAGTCCTAATCTGGATCTAAGCTTTCATAACCCACTGGTTCGTCAAATGTTTTTGCTTCACAATTCTCTTCGTGAAGCCTATCCCCCTAACTGCACTGTAGGGTACGACACCAGCGTCTTCAGAATGGATTATTGATAGTGGGTGTACCAATCACATGACTGGCAAAAGAGCCTTCTTATGGACTCAACCTTACGTCCATCTCGACAAGAGTCACATCACATTTGCTGACACTGGTAAAAGTAAGGTATTGGGTCTAGGTAGAGTTGCAATCTCAAAGGATCAACACATGGATAAAGTCATGCTTGTTGAATCCCTTGGCTTTCAACTTAATGTCTGTCTCAATGCTTTGCGATTTAAACATGATTGTATGTTTGGAAAATATCGTTGCCTTGTTCTAATGGAATCTGACAAGTCTCTAGTGTTTGAAGGGTATAGGAAAGATGATTTGTACGTGGTAGATTTCTCAGCAGGACCACAGCTTGCCGTATGTCTTCTAGCAAAAGCTTCAGAATGCTGGCTCTGGCATCGGAGGCTAGGGCATGCTGGCATGAGGAACCTCCACACCCTTGCAAAGAAGAAGCATGTCATAGGCATCGAGGGCGTCAAGTTCAAGAAAGATCACTTATGCGGTGCCTGTGAAGCAGGAAAGATGACGAGGGCCAAACATCCCTCGAAGACAATCATGACAACTCGACCCTTCGAACTGCTCCACATGGATCTTTTCGGTCCCACTCATTACTCAACTCTTACTACTACTGCTTGTCTCTATGGCTTTGTCATTGTGATGATTATTCTACATATACTTGGGTGCACATAATGCTCTACAAGACTGAAGTAAAGGATGTCTTCAGACGCTTTGCCAATCGAGCAATGAATAACTATGGCGCCAAGATAAAGCACATCAGAAGTGACAATGGCACTGAATTCAAGAACACTGGCCTTGATACATATCTTGATACTTTGGGCATCACACATGAATTCTCAGCCCCGTACATGCCACAGCAGAATGGCGTCGTCGAACGCAAGAACAGAACACTCATCGAGATGGCCCGAACAATGATTGATGAATACAAGACTCCAAGAAAATTCTGGCCTGAAGCCATTGATACTGCATGCCATACAATCAATCGTGTTTATCTTCACAAGCTTCTGAACAAGACATCTTATGAGCTCCTTACTGGCAAGAAGCCGAATGTTAGTTACTTCAGAGTATTTGGCGCCAGGTGCTGGATCAAGGATCCACATCACACTTCAAAATTTGCACCAAAAGCACATGAGGGTTTTATGCTTGGATATGGAAAGGATTCGCACTCCTACAGAGTCATCAATCTCTTTCATTATAAGGTGGTTGAAACAGTGGATGTGCCGTTCGATGAGACTAACGGTTCACAAAGAGAGCACCTGCCAAATGTGCTAGATGAAGTTCCATCCAGTGAATCAATCAAACTAATGGGAACTGGAGAAATCATACCCTCTGAAGCTCAACCTGAAGAGGAACTTATCATCTCCGCACCTGATCAACCTGAAGACAATGCTCAACCTGAAGACAATCCCTCTGACAATGACAATGATCAATAAGAGCAAAATCTTCGCCCTGTACATCCTCGTGTTGCCAATGAAGTGTAGATTGAGAGAATAATTGATAGCATCAATGCACCCGGTCCGCTCACTCGTTCAAGGGCAACACATCTAGCAAATTTCTGTGGGCACTTCGCATTCGTCTCAATAACAGAACCTAAGAAAGTTGAAGAAGCCTTCATGGAACCTGAATGGATTCAAGCTATGCAAGAAGAGCTTCAACAGTTTGAGCTGAATAATGTATGGGAACTGGTTAAGCGTCCTGATCCTCGGAACCACAATATAATAGGCACCAAATGGATAGACCGCAACAAGCAAGATGAGCATGGTCAAGTTGTCAGAAACAAAGCTCGTCTCGTTGCTCAAGGATATACTCAAATGGAAGGGATTGACTTCGACAAAACATTTGCTCCTATGGGTCGACTTGAAGCCATACGCATACTGCTGGCCTATGCAAATCATCATAACATACTTCTATATCCAATGGATGTGAAGAGCGCTTTTCTCAATGGCAAGATTGAAGAAGAAGTGTATGTTGCACAACCGCCTGGCTTTGAAGATCCAAAACATCCTGACATGGTATACAAGCTCAACAAGGCACTATATGGCCTCAAACAAGCCCCTCGGGCTTGGTATGACACACTCAAATACTTCCTGAAGAGCAAAGGCTTCATACTTGGTTCCCTCGACCCCACTCTCTTCACGAAGACATATGATGGTGAACTGTTTGTGTGCCAAATATATGTGGATGACATCATCTTCGGCTGCACCAATCAGAAGTACAGTGAAGAGTTTGGATATATGATGCAAGAGCAATATCAGATGTCCATGATGGGAGAGCTGAAGTTCTTCCTCGGTCTTCAAATACGACAGCAACGCAACGACATCTTCATATCTCAAGAGAAGTATCTCAAAGATTGCCTGAAGAAGTTCGGTATGCAAGGCTGGCAAAGGCTTCACGACGCCAATGCAGCCAACATCATCTGGGTCCCGACGACAATGGTAAAGAGTTCGATCAAAAGGTATACCGCTCCAGATTGGTTCTTTACTTTATCTATGTGCATCTTAGCCAGATATTATTGCTTAGTGTTTGCATGTGTGCTCGATTCCAAGCGGCACCAAAGGGTCGCATCACTTAGCTGTGAAGCGAATTCTTCGATATTTGGCTCACACCCCAACCTAGGATTATGGTATCCAAAGGGCTCAGAGTTTGATCTGTTGGATTCTCGGATGCTGATTATGCTGGTGACAAGGTGGATCGCAAGTCTACATCAGGCACATGTCATTTTCTGGGACGATCACTTGTATGTTGGTCTTCAAAAGAAGCAGAACTGTGTATCTCTCTCCACTGCTGAATCTGGAATACCATTGCTGCTGGATCTTGGCTGCGCTCAGCTTCTGTGGATGAAGCAAACACTCAAAGGACTATGGCATTCCATTTGAAGCAAAGTGCCTACTACGACAACGAAAGCCATCAAAAGATGCAACAACCAGTTCAGCACTCGAAGACAAAGCACATTTGAATTCGTTCATCACTTTCTCAGAGATCATGTTGTGAAGGAAGATTTGATATCATAACGTCAACACTGAAGAGCAAATTGCAGATCTTTCACCAGCCCTGGATGAGAAAAGATTTTGCAAGTTACGGTGTGAGCTAATATCCTGGAATCCTCAAATGTCCTGTGATCAGGCACACATCCTAACACTTATGCATATTGATGACTTAGATGTGCAACACACGAAGTAAAGTATATCTTCAATCAATGAAGACATACATTCTAAGTGTGAATACATTAATGTGGAATTTGACTTCGGAGCGCCACGATAATTGTGCGCCGTGTCTGGGTCTAATACTTCCTATACGGTGGGTAACGCCACCCAAATGTTCTGTTTGAAGTGTCTCACTCATGGCGTTACATTTGCTATGTCTTCACATTTGGTTTGGCTTCAATCTCAACATGTCTTCATGATTATCTTTTGT
>NC_053023.1:660816556-660832479 GCF_003073215.2 Triticum urartu | reverse complement strand
CTCACGGGCAAAGCCACTGGCTACTGTACCTCCTAAAGACAGTGTGCAGTCTGAAGATCTGTCACGCATCTCCAAGCCCCCGAGAGTCTAGATGCCTCTGCCACATACCAACCAAGAACTGACTGCTACTGCTATTCTGCGCAACGATACCATTGATCTATCCAGTGATGAAGATCTTGCAGATGACGCTCTTGAGCAAAGCTAATCAAGAGAAAGAATAGAAGCATAAATCTCCACAATTTGCCTCTCTTTGACGTGGCAATCATCCACGACTTCATCGATGAGTGGTTTGACACGCCCAACCTTAGCTTTGAAGATCTGCAACTTCCCATTGGCCTCAGTGTCGCTTTCCATGGCGCCATTGCTTCAGAGTTAGCTATAGCCCAGCGCATCGTTGAACTGAAGCAGAAGATTGACTTTGAGAAAGCTCAGTTCAAGAAGCATATGGCCAAGCTCAGTGTGCAAGAGGTCAAGAACTTCAAGATCATGCTGCACGAGCTCAAAGAAGCCTTTCTCAAGAAGCGTGAAGAAGCTCAAGGTTCTCGTGAGCGCATGAAGAGCCTGGCTGACAAGTGTGTGCAAGCCTACAATGAGGCTGAGAAGCGCAAGGCCCTTGGCGTCCTGGCATTGACCCCAGGATGGCTGCAAAGAAGAAGAAGAAGCCCGCTATGGCCGAACCCGACGCACCAAGGCAGGAAGCACATCCCATTGTCTTCCCAACCAGCATGACTGGCTCGAAGCCAAAGGCCAGGTCTACCGCTTCAGACCTGAAGAAGACGAGGACAGCTGAGGCTGAAGCCAGAAAGAGGAAACATCCTGAAGCCTCTGCTGCTGCTCCCTCCAAAAAGAAGCGCAAGACCAAGAAGGAACGGGCTGCTCCCACAGAGCCCTTAATTGTTGAACCTATCTCCATGGTTCGCCCTGCCGCTGAACATCAAGAGCGCCAACTGACTGTCCATGAGCCTGCTTTCACAGAGGCTCATGAAGCTGAAGACATTCCAGCAGCTGATCCCACCGCTGCTGAAGACATTGGTCATCATGACCATGTTGAAGATGATGTAGTTCTTCCTCAGATCGAGCACCAACAGGTATCATCGCCTGTGCTTACGCACAGCGAACTCATCAGCATTGGTCGTCCTCTGACGCCAATTGCTCAGGATGCACATGGGCTGATCACCCACAACAACAAGTCACACCACCCCGGCAAGAGAAGAAGATGACTTTGAGGCCCAGCCAACTCCATCTCCAAAGGCGTCGCCTGCGTTACGCAGGCTTCGCAAAGGACCAAGGTCTCAAGTCTTCGAGTCTGAAGCTAAAACTGCTGAAGACATTCCGGCTGCATCAGCCGATGACACCCAAGAAGAAGAACGTGTTCCCTACTCCCCCAACTACTGAAGAAGCTGTTCTCGAGGAGAACGTGTTGTGCCCGACCCTCCAGCTCATCAAGTGGAGGTAGAAAATCTTGAGGCTGCCACCACCAACACCAATGAAGCCACTGACGTTGTCATGGCTGAAGCAAATGTGGAGCCTGACACCAACCCAAGAACCAGAAGTCAGCGAAGCCAATGATACTACTGCTTCTGTTCCTGCGCCTGCTGCTGGTCCTCAGTTTGACTATCATTGAGCATAGGCCTCAGGTACAGAAGCCAATGCCAAGGTTGCCCAGGTTTCCAGGTCCTGCATCAGCACCTGGATCCTTCAATGTCAACGGCTTCAAAGCAGACAACACTTCTTCAATAGCTCCAAGAACCCCTACTCAAGGGAACGAATATCTTCTGATCGGTTCTGGAGCTATCCGCAGCGAAGCTATTACTCCTGCATTCTGTACAATCAAGGTCGCATCTTCCCACATAAGCGTCTTGACACCGAAGCAATAGCTGGTCTGCCCTGTCTGGAAGAAGCTCTGGATTGCTTCAAAGAGGTTGGATTGTTGCCTTCATCACCGACCAAGAGCACTGGAATGAAGAGTTGCTGCTCCAATTTTATGCCACACTTCACATACGTGGTTACAACAGAGATCCGAAGACTTGGGTCCTGGAGTGGATGACAGGAAATGTTCATCACGAAGCCAAAGCCTTTGATATCATTGAGCTCACTGGTCTGCCCACTCCTGGAGATCTCTATGAACCTGGATGTCAACTTCACAGTGAAGCTATGGAAAGCATCTTTCAGAGGCCTGAACCGAACATGAGTCAGATGCTCAGTATGATGAAGCCTTTGCCACAAGATGCTGCATATCCTAAGGAGTTCTTTGTTGAAGACCTTGAGTATCTGCCAAGGACTATCTATCACATTATAGGCGAACTCTCTGGCCCATCAAAGGACATTCTCCACATGCAAAGCTGGAAGGTGCAATGAAGACTTTGGTCTTCTATATTCTTCATGGCAAATGCTTCAATGCACAGACTTCTTCATCCGCCAACTTGCTGCATCAGGATCTGATCTTTTTGGCTTGAAGTTCTACGCTCCATGGATAATGCGGCTGATTAAACTCCACTCCTATCTCATATCAGCCATCTGCTCGCAATCATCGGATCTTTCTGCCTGATGTGGATATGTCCGTTGAAGCCATTTATCCTGAGCCTGCCAAGGAACCTCTTAGTCTTCAGAATGCGGAGCATCAAAGTTTCACTCAGAACATTGAAGGAGTTGAAGCAGTCACTCGTGTTTATCCTCTGGCTGGTACTACACGTGCACCTCATCGTGCTCTTACTGAAGCCACTGAAAGCACTATTGCCCAACGACCCAAGAAGCGATCTCGTGTTCTCAATGACCGAGAGCTTCTGGTTGCTCTTCATCAGAAACAGGATAGGCATCATGACTGGCTGAAGCGCCAAATGCAAAGCCTCTTGGTGGATGTCAACCGCATTCGCAATCTTGCCACCAAGAATGCCTTTGTGCCCATGAAACTTGTCGGCGTACATGGAAAGGGCTGACGCTTATGTGTCCTGAGGATGATCTTCAAGAGGATGGCTTCTCTGAACGTTTCAAGTTTGACTCCACACCTCCCAGAAGGGCTGTGCTGCGACGAACCCCATCTCTTGAAGACTCTGAGTTTTCTTCCTCTGCGGCAACTGTGAATGCCAGAGTGATCGAGGACGAAGATGATGCCACTTCACCGCCCCCTACTTCTGCACGCCTCGACACTGCCCCAAGTTCTTCTGCACCGCCGAACACCACCGACGACCCTGCTGCTTCACCTACTCTTCGTGGGAACGAGTAGATGCTCTATGTCTTCAAACCTTTTTGGTCCTCACTGACAAAAGGGGGAGAAGCATATGAGTTTGATAGTCTTCAAGCGGGTCCATATGGGCGGTTACTTTATGTTTTGCCTAGTGTTTACAACTCTCTTGTTTTGATACATTTGGTTCTTTGAGTTGTAACACTTAAACTCGATGGTCGTCTGCTACTTATTTGCTACTTTGTGATGCGATAAATTCCGCATGTGCGACGATAAATTCCGCACTTAGATCATTTTGCAGACGTCCATTTTCCATTATGCATGTCATTATCTTCATATACTTTCACATGCATAGTGGATTGTCATCATAAGTTGAAGTGGATCTCCACAAGTACAACCTGCCATGTGCATTTGCATTCCAAAAGCAAATTAACTTATATGCACATCTTCAGGGGGAGCCCTTGCAACTTATGAAGACAATTCCTTATCCTTTACAATTTCACAGATTATATTCCCCGTTGAAAACTTCAACTAGTTTGTCATCAATCACCAAAAAGGGGGAGATTGTAAGTGCATCTAGTGCCACCCCTAGTTGGTTTTGGAGTATTGACGACAAACCTAGTTGAGGGACTAATGTGTTTGTGAGAATTGCAGGATAACACAGGTAGAAATCCCTCATTGATTCGGTTTTCCTACAGAGATGACCCCTAAAAATGTATGAAGACATTGAAGTCAAAGGTGGTATGTGAAGACATTCACATTGAAGACTATGACAAGAGAAGACATCGCATGAAGACTATGGAGCGCGAAGACTTAGATCTTTCGTAGTTCTTTTTCTTCTTTGTTGAGTCATAGGAACCACCGTACTGTTAAGTGGGGTCCAAGAAAACCAGTCAGAATGACTGAAGTGATGCTTAACCAAAATCCTATGTCTTCGAGTGAAGACTATGAGAGCGAATCTTGTTTCCAGAGTTGGACAAGTCAGCTTTGCTTGTAGCCCAAGTAAAGTTGCCGTGTGTGTTTGAAATCTGACCGTTGGAACACGTGTCAGTTCCTTAGTGACCCAGGGTCATTTTGGACAAATCAGCTTGGGTTGCCTAGTGGCTATAAGTAGCCCACCCCCTACAACCATAAACGGTTGGCTGCTCAAAGTTAAAGTACGGCTTTTGTCGTTTGAGAGCAACCCACCTCGAAGCCTTTGAGAGAGAATTCCTTGAGAGGATAAAGCCCTAACCACCTAGAGCCAAAGAGTGTTAGGCATCATGTAAGTCTTCTTGTCTGTGTGATTTGAAGACTTATTACACTTGAGGACTGTGAATCCTCCAGCCGGTTAGGCGTCGCGTTCTGAGCATCCAAGAGTCATTGTGGATCGCCGGTGAACAAAGTCTGTGAAGGTTTGGAAGTCTACCTTGAAGACTTACTAGAGTGATTGGGCGAGGACTGGGTGTCCTTAGCTCAAGGGGAATAAGGTGAAGACGAGGTCTTCTGAGTTGAATCTCAGCCTCCCTAACCAGACATACAGTTGTCACAGCAACTGGAACTTGGTCCAACAAATCATTGTCGTGTAGTCTACCTTCCGCTGCATGGTAATAGGTTTATTTCTATCGTTTGTTTTTGAAACTTCCATGTTTTGAAGACTTTCATAAAGATCACCTATTCACCCCCCCTCTAATCGATCACTAGCACTTTCAGTTATCACTCTCACTTAGCCATAGAATTCTATAATTTTAAATTTGGGTGAAGCCCCTAGCATTCGGAAGGCCCAATTCGGGGCGCGATACACGCCTTAAGCCGGATAGGGCCGACTCCTCGCTCTAAGTGGCATAAGTCTTTAGGGACTTGAAACCTCTTGAATAGCGACCAGTCTCTCGCCTTATCATGACAGTCAGTTTTAGCTTTCTCTACTGAGGTGCTTAGCCCAGCAGAACCGGGGCACAATCGCAATAGTTCTCCCAGTGCTACCTTAGCCGATATAGCGGAACGTAAGGTACCAAAACATGGGAGTCGGGCAAACCCAACTATTGACCCAAGACATGATTCGGAGCTGATGCAAATAATGCTATAAGTTCGGGGTGCCGCACTGTCGAAAGTGTTCGGACTTCTCACGCCGTATTATGGGGTATGCTTAAGCCCCTAGTGTATTGGCCGTACCAGAGTGTACGGGTGCTAGATGTCGTGAATGAACATATATATGAAAAGGAAGAATGCAATAATAGTCTTAATGCTATGCATTGTTTATTCAAAAAGGTGCGTTAAACCAGAATGATACAAGTAGTGCCATAAGCAAAAAGTAGGACTGTTTGACATGTCCCTTCCAAGGGCAAGCTGAGGAATAGTATTAAAGCAAATATCTCACTCGTTATCGTAATCCACCTTGGAGTTCTGTGGTGTGACGTAGCTTTCTGCCTCCTTGGTTGCTGCATCATGTGTTCGGCAATCATGCTGCCGGACAGGGTTTCCAGAGATTAAAGTCCTAAACGAGAGAAAAATAACAAAGCGGGAAGCCCCTAGTGCGGTTGAGCCACGTCTTAGGACGTGCCGTAGTCGTGCCCCCCTCCCCACCTATGCCCATGGTATTTTCAATCGTAATTATGTACGCATGGCACGGATTTCACCGTTTGGCTGGGACCGAGGTGGGGGCCGCATTGCTATGCGAGCTCGGAACGCACTAGGCGGTCCAGTTGACGATTACTCTTGGCGCGCTTGAAGTTGTCCGGTCCTTAATCGCCGAACTAGTGGATTGCCTTAAGAGGCTGCTTCGTGTTTCTGCTGCGAGGGCCGCAGTGTGCTCCTCCGTGCGGAGAGAGCGCTCTGTGTTTCCATTGACTGTGATGACCCCCTGAGGTCCTGGCATCTTGATCTTGAGATATGCATAATGTGCTACCGCATTGAATCTTGCGAATGCGGTTCGTCCGAGCAGTGCATGGTAGCCACTGCGGAATGGGACTATGTCAAAGATTAACTCTTCGCTTCAGAAGTTATCCGGGATCCGAAGACCACTTCCAGTGTGACTGTGCCTGTGTAATGGGCCTCTACACCTGGTATGACGCCTTTAAAGGTCGTTTTTGTGGGTTTGATCCTTGAGGGGTCGATACCCATTTTGCGCACTGTGTCCTGATAAAGCAAGTTTAGGCTGCTGCCGCCATCCATAAGGACTCGAGTGAGGTGAAATCCGGCAATGATTGGGTCTAGGACCAATGCAGCGAATCTGCCATGACGGATACTAGTGGGGTAGTCCCTGCGGTCGAAGGTGATCGGACAGGAAGACCATGGGTTGAACTTTGGGGTGACTGGCTCCAACGCATATACGTCCCTCAGCGCACGCTTCCCCTCCCTTTTGGGGATGTGGGTTGCATATATCATGGTTTACCGTCCGCACTTTGTGGGGGACCTCTTCTGTCTCCGATGTGGCTGTCGGGGCTCCTCCTCATCATCGCTAATGTGACCTTATCTTTATTTTCGGCATTTAACTTGCCGGCTTGCTGACACCCAACAATCCTGTTTGGTGTGGTTGGCTGGCTTGTCGGGGGTGCCATGTATTTGACAACGAGCGATCGAGTATAACGATCCAAATTGGACGGGCCCGGAGTGCTTCTTTTGATGGCTTTTTCCGCTGAACCGGGTTTAGAGCTTTGAATCCGGCATTGACTGCCATATCCTCGGTATTGCCGCTGTTAATGCGGCGCTTATGTTTGTTGCGACGTGACCTGCCATTGCCGTCCTTGGTATCCGAAGTACCATGGTTCTTTGATATGTTATTACTGCGAACCAGCCAGCTGTCTTCTCCCGCACAAAAGCGGGTCATGAGTGTCGTGCGGGCTGCCAAAGATTTCGGCTTTTCCTAACCAAGGTACCGGGCTAGCCACTCATCGTGGATGTTGTGCTTGAAAGCTGCTAGGGCCTCTGCATCCGGACAGTCGACGATTTGATTTTTCTTTGTTAGGAACCGTGTCCAGAATTTCCTGGCCGATTCCTCTGGCTACTGAATTATGTGGCTCAAGTCATCGGCATCTGGTGGTCGCACGTAAGTGCCCTGAAAGTTGTCAAGGAATGCGGCTTCCAGATCTTCCCAACAGCCAATGGACTCTGCTGACAAGCTGTTGAGCCAATGCCGAGCTGGTCCTTTGAGTTTGAGTGGGAGGTATTTGATGGCGTGTAGGTCATCACCGCAGGCCATGTGGATGTGCAGGAGGAAATCCTCGATCCATACCGCAGGATCTGTTGTGCCGTCGTATGATTCTATATTTATGGGTTTGAAACCCTCTGGGATTTGATGATCCATTACTTCGTTTGTGAAGCATAAGGGGTGTGCGGTGCCTCTATACTGGGCTATATCGCGACGCAGCTCGAATGAGTCTTGCCCGCTGTGTTCGGCCCGGACGGACTTACTTTTATTGTATCCGGCATGACGATTATCGTCTCGCATAGTGGCGCGCCCTCGTGATCCGTAGATCGATCTTGCATGTTTTGCTTTGTCCTCCAATACATCTCGCAGGTCTGGCATATTTCCCCATGCCTTTTTATTTGAATGACGTCGGGGTGCGGGCTGAGCTTTTGGCTGGAATGTCTCTCTGTCGCGGGCACGAGGTGGTCGATCAGCCGCGTCATACGCCGGGGATGTAGGTTTCAGTGCTTCCTCCTCTAGTCGGGGTAGCAACCTGCACTTTGGGTAACTCTTGGAGGGGCGTTCGTGTTTATATTTCTCGGCCGCCAGGACTTCAGTCCATCTGTCAGCTAGCAAATCTTGATCAGCTTGAAGCTGCTGCTGCTTTTTCTTAAGGCTATTTGCCGTGGCTATAAGCCGGCGCTTGAAGCGCTCTTGTTCGATGGGATCCTCTGGCACGACGAATTCGTCATCGCCGAGGCTTGCCTCGTCTTCGGAGGGAGGCATGTAATTACCATCCTCCGCCTCTCCATCTGCCGCTCTCTCAGGAGGGCTGGCTCCTCCATCCTCCTGCTCTAAATCTTGCTGGAGGGGATTGTTGTTGTCTTCGGCACTGTCCGGAGTGCTATTACTCCGGTGCTGGTATCACCACTTTTTCCTTGGTGGGACTTAGAGCGGCGCCGCTGACGCCGGCGCTTGGGTTGCTTCTTGGAGGGTCATCCTCCGTTGTCTCGTCGCCATTGCCTTCTTTGGGTGTGTCCACCATGTATATATCGTATGATGAGGTGGCTGTCCAGTGCCCTGTGGGCAGTGGTTCCTCTTCGTCTCCCGCATCGTCGTCCATACCGTCGATGTCTTCGGAGTCGAAGTCGAGCATGTCGGTTAAGTCATCGACAGTGGCTACTAAGTGGGTGGTGGGTGGGCGGCGAATTTCTTCGTCATCCGCATCCCAATCCTGGACGTAGTTCGGCCAGGACTCTCCTGACAAGGAGAGAGACCTTAATGAGTTCAGTATGTCGCCAAAGGGCGAGTGCTGAAAAATATCGCGGAGGTAAACCATGATCTGCGCCCAATCGGATTCGACAGGAACGGGTGCAGGCGGTTCGGAGTCCGTGGCCGGAGAAGGATCCGACATTTTAGAAACATGGCTCTCGTGAAGGGTAAGGTCGATATTCGGCTCGATCGCCGTAGATGATACGGCCTCCGTGGCGGGGTCTATCCACCCGTTCATGGATGGCGCAACTGGCTCCGAATTGAGGGTCGGAGCGGCTGCCGGTGCGATCTCCTGAACACTGTCCAACGATAGAGCTAAATTGTACCCATCGTGACCGCGTGGCGCACAAGGCAAGGGCTCGAATCCGTCGAAGATCAAGTCTCCGCGGATATCGGCCGTGTAGTTTAAGCTTCCAAACCTGACCTGATGGCCAGGGGCGTAACTTTCGATCTGCTCCAGATGGCCAAGCTGAGTTGGCCCGCAGTGCGAAGCCGCCGAACACAAAGATCTGTCCGGGGAGAAAAGTCTCACCCTGGACTGCATCGCTATCGATGATAGTAGGAGCCATCAAGCCTAACGGCGACGACACAGAGGAACTCTCAATGAAAGCACCAATGTCGGTGTCAAAACCGGCGGATCTCGGGTAGGGGGTCCCGAACAGTGCGTCTAAGGCAGATGCTAACCGGAGGCAGGGGACACGATGTTTTACCCAGGTTCGGGCCCTCTTGATGGAGGTAAAACCCTACATCCTGCTTGATTTATTCTTGATGATATGAGTATTACAAGAGTTGATCTACCACGGGATCGAAGAGGCTAAACCCTAGAAGCTAGCCTATGGTATGATTGTATGTTGTCCTATGGGCTAAAACCCTCCGGTTTATATAGACACCAGAGGGGGCTAGGGTTACACAAGGTCGGTTACAAAGGAGGAGATATACATATCCGTATTGCCTAGCTTGCCTTCCACGCCAAGTAGAGTCCCATCCGGACACGAGACGAAGTCTTCAATCTTGTATCTTCATAGTCCAACAGTCCACCCAAAGGATATAGTCCGGCTGTCCGGAGACCCCCTAATCCAGTACTCCCTCAGTGGGGGGCGCGCCCCCTGCCTCATGGGCCCCCTGGAGCTCCACCGACCTCAACTACAACTCCATATATTCGTGTTCGGGGAGAAAAAATCAGGGAGAAAGATTCATCGCGTTTTACGATACGGAGCCGCTGCCAAGCCCTAAACTCTCTCGGGAGGGCTGATTTGGAGTCCATTCGGGGCTCCGAAGAGGGGAATCCGTCGCCGTCGTCATCATCAACCATCCTCCATCACCGATTTCATGATGCTCACCGCCGTGCGTGGGTAATTCCATCGTAGGCTTGCTGGACGGTGATAGGTTGGATGAGATTTATCATGTAATCGAGTTAGTTCTGTTAGGGTTTGATCCCTAGTATCCACTATGTTCTGAGATTGATGTTGCTATGACTTTTCTATGCTTAATGCTTGTCACTAGGTCCCGAGTGCCATGATTTCAGATCTGAACCTATTATGTTTTCATGAATATATGTGAGTTCTTGATCCTATATTGCAAGTCTATAGCCACCTACTATGTGTTATGATCCGGCAACCCCGAAGTGACAATAGTCGGGACCACTCCTGGTGATGACTGTAGTTTGAGGAGTTCATGTATTCACTATGTGCTAATGCTTTGGTCTGGTACTCTATTAAAAGGAGGCCTTAATATCCCTTAGTTTCCGCTAGGACCCTGCTACCACAGGAGGGTAGGACAAAAGCTATCATGCAAGTTCTTTTCCATAAACATGTATGACTATATTTGGGATACATGCCTACATTACATTGATGAAATGGAGCTAGTTCTGTGTCACCCTATGTTATGACTGTTACGTGATGAATCCAGGTGTGGTTGAATTGAGTTTCCAGGTGTGGTTGAATTGAAAACTCAGCTGCTAATACTTGAGAATATTCTTTGGCTCCCCTTGTGTCGAATCAATAAATTTGGGTTGAATACTCTACCCTCGAAAACTGTTGGGATCCCCTATACTTGTGGGTTATCAAGACTATTTTCTGGCGCCGTTGCCAGGGAGCATAACTCTATTCTTTGAGTCACTTGGGATTTATATCTGCTAGTCACTATGAAGAACTTGAAATACGCGAAAAGAAAAATTTATCCCTCAACTACGAGGGGAGGTAAGGAACTGCCATCTAGCTCTGCACTTGATTCACCTTCTGTTTTGAGTAAGCTTGCGACACCTAAACCTACTTCTGCTATTCATTCTGATATGTCGCATATTATTGATGATGCCACTTCTTTATGCATGATACTTATGATGAAACTACTTCTATGCTTGATACTACTGTGCCACTTGGTGAATTTCTTGATGAACAACTTGCTAGGGCTAGAGAGAATGAAATTATTGAAACTGATAATATTGATGAAAGTGATGATGAAGGCTCTCCTAATAAATATGAATTGCCTGTTGTGCCTGAGGGCTATGTTATGGATGAAGAAACTAAAAGAGACTTTCTTGCATGCAATGATAGAAGTGATCTTAAGAAATTATTAGCTAAGCTTAAACAAAAAACTCTGAATGCTAGAATGAAATATGATCCTGCTTATGCTACTTCACCTATCTTTGTTACTGATAAGGATTATGAATTCTCTATTGATCCTGATATAATTACTTTGGTTGAATTGATCCTTTTTGTGGCTATGAATCTGAAACTGTTGTGGCACATCTTTTAACTAATTTAAATGATATAGCCACCCTGTTCACTAATGATGAGAGAACTGCTACTTTTTATATCCTTAAAATATTTCGTTCTCATTAAAGGGTGATGCTAAGATATGGTTAATTCTCTTGATCCTGGTTGTGGTGCGTAGTCCAGGATATGATTTATTACTTCTCTGCTAAATATTTCCCTGCTCATAGAAACAAGCTGCCTTAAGGTATATATAATATTTGTGCAAATTTTAAGAAGAGTCTCCCACAAGCTTGGGGGAGCTTCTCTACATTAACTGCTTTGCCTGATCATCTCTTAAGAAAATGAATACTTGATATCTTTATAATGGAAACCGATGCTTCAGAGACCACCTGGATAGTTGTGTTGGTTCTGTTTTTCAGGGAAGAACACCGGATGAAGCTGAATTCTAATTGAATAATATGTTGACAAATGAAAATAATTGTACACCTTCGTGAGCCACGCTCCTGAGCCTATCTCTACTAATACCACTGAAGAAAAGGGGTGTTCTATTTCTGAGTCCTGAAGATATGCAAGAGGCAAAGAAATCCATGAAAGAAAAGGTATTAAAGCTGAAGATGTTAAGAATTTACCTCCTATTGAAGAAATACATGGTCTTAATTTACCCCTGTTGAAGAAATATATGGTTCTTAATCCATCACCTATTGAAGAAACACATGGTCTTGATACCCGACTAGGTAGTAAAGGTAAATTCTCTCTATAGATATGATAAAGCTGAAATCCCTCCTACTAAGTTTGCTAGCCAATGTTTGGATGAGTTTGATAACTTTATGGTTAAGCAAGAAGACTTCAATGCTTATTTTGGTAGACAATTGAAACAAAATGCTTATATGATTGAACACTTGGGTGATTATATGTCTAGAGTTAAAGGTGAACTTAAACTCATTAGTAAACATGCTTCTATGGTTACCACTCAAGTAGAACAAGTACTTAAAGCTCAAGATGATTTGCTCAATGAATTAAATGGTAAGAAAAATGATAATGTTGTAGAGTTATGACTAGAGGTGGTATGACCCAACCTTTGTATCCTGAAGGGCCATCCTAAGAGAATTGAGCAAGATTCTCAGAAAATATATGATGCACCTAGTCCTTCTAAAAGGAAGAAAGAAAAATGATAGGACTCTGCAATGCCTTCTAGTGACCTGTTATTGACCAACCTGAGATCCCAATGATAATCTCTATTTCTGATGCTGAAACACAATCTGGTATGAACATGAAACTAGTGATAATGTTAATGATAATGTTCATGTTGATGTTCAACCTAGGCAATTGATAATGATGTAAGCTGAACCTGCTGTTGATCTTGATAACCCACAATCAAAGAATCAACGTTATGATAAAAGAGACTTTGTTGCTAGGAAACACAGTAAGGAAAGAGACCCTTGGGTTCAGAAACCCATGCCTTTTCCTCCTAAGCCATCCAAGAAAAGGGATTGAGGATTTTGAGCGCTTTGCTGAAATGATTAGACCTATCTTTTTGCGTATGCAATTGACTGATATGCTCAAAATGAATCCTTATGCTAAGTATATGAAAGAAATTTTCACTAATAAAAGAAATATACCGAAAGCTGAAATTTCCACCATGCTTGCTAATTATACTTTTAAGGGTGGAATACCTAAGAAACTAGGAGATCCAGGAGTACCAACTATACCATGCTCCATTAAAAGAAACTATGTTAGAACTGCCTTATGTGATCTTGGAGCCGGTGTTAGTGTTATGCCTCTCTCTTTATATCGTAGACTTGATTTGAATAAGTTGACACCTACTGAAATATCTTTGCAAATGGTTGATAAATCAACTGGTATACCTGTCGGTATTTGTGAGGATGTGCCTGTCGTGGTTGCAAACGTTACTATTTTAACGGACTTTGTTATTCTTGATATTCCCAAGGACGATAATATGTCTATTATTCTTGGAAGACCCTTTTTGAATACTGCAAGGGTTGTTATTGATTGCAACAAACGCAATGTCACTTTTCATGTTAATGGTAATGAGCATACGGTAAACTTTTCGAGGAAACAACCTCAAGTCCATAGTATCAATTCTATTGGAAAATTTTCATCAATTATTTTTGGAGGTTTTGAATTTCCTCTTCCTACTGTCAAGAAGAAATATGATATTCTTATTGTTGGGGATGTGCATAACCTAGTGTTATTCGAAAATTCTCTGGTTCCATGTTATTCGGAATGAGTTTGTTAACAAGACCTGATCAACCTTGTTAGTGGATTCCTTTTGATGAGCATGAGATGGATGAAGTTAGAAAGCACAACAATCTGTACCCTCCTTTTACTTTCTGTTATTTAGTTGAAATAAAGTAAAAATAGTAATTTCTGTCTGTTTTCTGAATTATCCGTGCAATATAAAAATACCCCAAAAATAAAAGTTCTCCAAATGCCCTAAAATTTAAATATGATTTTTTCTGGAATATTTGAGAATATCTGGCACTGAGAACACAGCAGGGGGAGCAAGCACCTGGCCACGAGGGTCCAGGGCGCGCCCCCCTGCGCCCCCTGCTCGTGGGCCCATGGTGGCTCCCCTCCACTTATTCCTGCACCCACACACTTCTTCTTCCTCCCAAAAAAATCACCATCCAGCTCAAGCACGAGTTCTAGCTCATTTTGCTGCGATTTTCGATCTCCTTGCTCAAAGCACCTCTCACAAAACTGCTTTGGGGGATTGTTCCTTGGTATGTGACTCCTCCATTGGTCCAATTAGTTTTTGTTCTAGTACTTTATTCATTGCAAATTTGTGCTGCCTAGGTGACCATGTTCTTGAGCTTGCATGTCAAATTTATATGGTTCCAAGTAGTTCTAATGCATGATATAGGTCCTAGGCACTTGTAGGAGTAGTTGCTATCAATTTTGTTGAGTTTTGGTTCACTTTTATTTGAAGTTACTAAAAATTTCAGAAATTTTTCAGAAGAAGAAATATGTTTAGGAAAATGTACCAAGGTGGTCTTCAAGGAAGCAAGGACCCAGGCTTGCAATGCGTGATGCTGATGATGAACCACCAAGGGACGCCCAGTGCGGCCTTGTGAATGGCCTTCAGAGGACTTCATGGATCGAGCAGGAATTAAGGAAGAATTTAACGCATATTTGCGTAACGCTGATCTTGTGAGCTTCGAGGAAAAGTGCCGTCAGTACCACTATCTCACTAGTTCCTTTGTGAGGAGGTTTGAATTTTCATCTTCACGCAATTCTCAAACTGTCTGTTTGATCTTTATGAAAATTCTTATACTATGGACTTAGAGGACTTTACCACTGCTTGCAAACTTCCACAATGGGGTAGTGCTAGTGAACCTCGCAAATCTGAATTTAAGAGATTTTCTTGCTAGTATAACTGTGGGGGAATCTAGAGATATATCACAAGCTACCATAGGGAGCATTCATTTTCATTCTATACATTATTTTGCTCTTTTCATAGGTAGGTGCATAAATGGTAAAGATGAAGCATGTCATATGTGTGTCCCTGACCTCAGTATTCTTAGGAGTGCTGTTTTAGGAGATAAACATTATAATTTGGGAGCCATTGTTGCACGTAGGTTGCATCATAATAGATTTAATGGAGATTTCATTGGTGGAATTTATGCAACCCGTATAGCTAATTTTCTTGGTATAACCATGCGCGAGGATGATATTGAGTTGCCTCCTGCTTATTTGGATTATGAGGCTATGGTTCATCATCATTTTGTTGAGAGGAATGATCAGTTCCTCCAGTACCGACTAATCTTTGACAGACGACGCACCTATCACGTCGCTCTCCCTACTTCTACTTTCTTTGACTTTCAGGCAAAAGGGAGATATTTTATAACCAGAGAGGAGGCGGAAGAGTATAAGAGGAGGGCTGAGATAGCTCGCCTCCAAGCTGCAGCCCACGATGCAATGACTGCTGCATCTCAGTACGACCCCAACTACAACTTTGGATATCCGCCAGGCCATCCGTGGCTATAAACCCACTTAGGCCAAAAGCCTAAGCTTGGGGGAGTACGTATTTCCCACCGACATTACATTCATGTTCACACACCCATTGCTAGTTGTCAGTGCTCATACTTTTTCATTGTAATATCCATGCTAGTTTATTTCTTTTTTATGCTTTCTTCTTGTGTGTTTGACAAACCTTAAGAAAAACCAAAAAAATTAGTTGTAGCTTTTAGCTAGTTTTAATTTCCATGCTTGTAGTAGTAATTAAAAATAAAACCCAAAAAGATTTCCTGTTCTTCTTTTGCTTGTTGGGAGCTTTCCCGTGTAAATAGTTTTATTTCTTTTCTTTTCTTTGGGGGTTGATAGGAGAAGACCATGATTAAATTGTTGAAGTGACACCTATATGCATTATTGTTGATTTAACCAACAGTCCATATTGCCTTGTCTTCCCCTATTTATTGAATGCTTGCAGATTCCAGCTTAGTCCAATGCACGTGCACTGTTATTATTATTCACATCATTCGGTCGTGCAAGTGAAAGGCAATTATGACGATATATGATGGAATGATTGAGATGGGAGAAGCTGGTATGAACTCGACCTCTCTTGTTTTTGTAAATATGATTAGTTCATCGTTCCTGATTCAACCTATTATGAATAAACATCGTTTTGCAA
>NC_053023.1:660805499-660815556 GCF_003073215.2 Triticum urartu | reverse complement strand
CCCTAAATGCTTTCTTCACTTTCCAGAGTTCCACCAAAAACCTCAACATTTTTGGACACTTCTATAACCCAGCCCTAGTTCAAACCCATTTGAATTAAATTCAAATGAGTTTGAATTACATCTTTCAATCATGCCTCTCCTATTTTTCGTGGACCGTGCACATTTTTACGAGTCCGCGAAAATTATCCCCATGCCCAGATTCCACCCCTACCTTCTCTTTATTTTTTTTCTATTTTTCTGTTTTGTTTTAAAATGGAAAAGAGTGTAGAGAGGGGAGAACCTAGCCCACCAAATTGGCCTAAGGCCCAGCCGCCGGCCTCCCTAGGCGCAACCCTCCCTCTCCACTTGGACCTCCTAGCAGACCGGCCCACCTAACCCTCTAACCTAGCCCGGTCCCCACTCCCTTCCCTCATCCTCCCTCCAGCGCCGCCAGGAGAGGACCGCTTCGCACTCGACCCTGCCTCCTCTCGATCCTTGCAGCGCCCACGCCCGATGCCTTTCCTCCTCCCATCAACCTTCCATCGCAGACGCCGCCGCCTGGAGCTTCACCGCCGCCAAGCGCCGCCAGCTCCACCTCCACCTCCACCTCGCCTCTCCGCAAACCCCACTGATGCTTCTTCCAGCGTCGCAGGATGCGTCCAGGGAACCAATCCCCATGGCGCTGTCGTCTCAAGGCCATGCCGCCGACGGGATCCTGCGTGCCTCTGCCCGGATCAGCCTGCGCGCCTGTTCTTGCCGTCCTCGACCTCCTCCCCGAGCTGGAGCCTCTCCTCCATCCCTCTGTGCCGCCTCCCTTGCAGCGCCCATCTCCTCGAGCTGCTTCATCGCCCACAGCCTCCTCTCAGTCCTCCTCGAGCCCCTCGGCTCCCTCCACCGTAGCCGGCCAACTCCGGCTACCTCCTCTGCCTTCACCTTCTCGTCATCCTTGGGATCTGCGAGAAGCAGCTCCGAAGCGGTCCAGCAGCCCGAGGTTGTAGCAGCATCGGTACAGGCATGTCGGGCTCCCGAGCGCCTCCTCCCGTCGGCCTGGCGTGCAGCAGCAGCGTACCACTTCGCCCTTCGTGCGTCTCCGCTTTCTGTTGATGCTAAGACCGTGGCTCTAAGACCGTATCTGGTTCGTCAAGTGCTATTGTCTCGGATTGCGCCAAGTACCACGACGCTCAGAGCCCTCAGATCCGTCAAGTTCGACTACAACATGTGTACAAGTACGCGGACTCGCCAAGTACCACTTCATGTCAGCAAGACCCGCAAGTCGGACCCCGAACAATTGACGACTCGTGGACCATGTACAACTTCAGGCGCCGAACACCCGGGTAGCACAAATGCCAAGTACCCCAGAGACCACTTGGACGTCAAGTACCGTCGAGCCGCGAAGACTCTGTGGATGTCATGTTCCTCGCGTGACCCTGAACATCTACGGAAACTTGTGCGACTAAGAACGTGAACCACTACCGTCGAACCCCGAAGGACTCGGATTCGTCAAGTCCCCCTCCGAACCGGGAACCACTACTTCCGCTAACATCTAACCTAAACTGTCCATAAATGCACGCTTCAAAGGTATAACCCCGAGATGACCATCCGAGAACGAATGCTTGTGATGTGTTGTATGAGATGCCTGTGTTTCCTCCATGTCCGAATTGATCCTTGCACGTTCCTCATTTCCTTGCCACCGTCATGTGGGAACCCGGTTTCTGGGAGCACCCCATCAATCTTGCATGACACACTCACACCCACTTCCTTTTGCACCGGTATCTCCGTGAGCTTCCAGAACCGATATGGTGTTGTGGCATCATTTTCGGATTCATCACCGTGGCACCATTTCTTTCCACCACGGTGACAAAATGCCCCATATCTTATAACATGCCAACATTTTCATAAATATTGCATAAAACTTGCACATGCCATTTGCATCATGATAATAACCTTTAAAATGTTTAAAATTGTTGTTTACTTTAAATTGCTGAATGCACATGAGGGTTTATCGGAATTGTTGTTTGATGTTTCCGGCCTCATTTAAAATGCCTAACTATGTATTTTACTCATGTTTCACCCCTTGCCATGTCTAATAACATTTAATATTGTTGGGTACCTGAACGAGAGAGAACTAAATAAGTCATGTGGTGTTTCGTCAATATGCAACTCGTTGCATATTGAGCTCCACTTAATTTGTAGTTTTGTTTGTGCACTTTGCCATGCCATGCCTCATTAATCCGGACATGCATCATACTTTATTGTGCATCATGCCATGTTTATGTGATGGTTGTTTACTATGTTGTTTGCTTCTTTCCGGTGTTGCTTCTTCGGGTTAGATCCGATAACGTCGCGTTTGTGAGGATCCGTTCGACTACGTCCGTTTGTCTTCTTCATGGACTCGTTCTTCTTGCTTGCGGGATCTCAGGCAAGATGACCATACCCTCGAAATCACTTCTATCTTTGCTTGCTAGTTGATCGCTCTGTTACTATGCCGCGCTGCCTACCACTTGATATATCATGCCTCCCATATTGCCATGTCAAGCCTCTAACCCACCTTTCCTAGCAATCCGTTGTTTGGCTATGTTACCGCTTTTTCTCAGCCCCTCTTATAGCGTTGTTAGTTGCAGGTGAAGCTGATGTTCGTTCCATGTTGGAACATGGTTATGTTGGGATATCACAATATCTCTTATTTAACTAATGCATCTATATACTTGGTAAAGGGTGGAAGGCTCGGCCTTATGCATGGTGTTTTGTTCCACTCTTGCCGCCTTAGTTTCCGTCATACCGGTGTTATGTTCCTTGATTTTGCGTTCCTTACTGCTACGTCTTGAGCTTGCGTTGGTTTTCCCCAAAGAGGAAGGGATGATGCAGCAGAGTAGCATAAATATTTCCCTTGGTTTTTGAGAACCAAGGTATCAATCTAGTAGGAGCCCACGCTCAAGTCCCTCGTACCTGCACAAAGCGATAGCTACTCGCAACCAACACGATTAGGGGTTGTTAATCCCTTCACGGTCACTTACGAGAGTGAGATCTGATATATATAATATTTTTGGTATTTTTGGTATAAAGATGCAAAGTAAAAAGTAAAAGTAAAGTAAAAAGCAAAACAAGATTAAAGTGATGGAGATTGATATAATGAGAATAGACCCGGGGGCCATAGGTTTCACTAGTGGCTTCTCTCAAGAGCATAATTATTCTACGGTGGGTGAACAAATTACTATTGAGCAATTGACAGAATTGAGCATAGTTATGAGAAAATCTAGGCATAATCATGTATATAGGCATCACGTCCGTGACAAGTAGATCGAAACGATTCTGCATCTACTACTATTACTCCACTCATCGACCGCTATCCAACATGCATTTAGAGTATTAAGTTAAAAATAGAGTAATGCCTTAAGCAAGATGACATGATGTAGAGAGATAAATTCATGAAATATGAAATAAACCCCATCTTGTTATCCTCGATGGCAACGATACAATATGTGCCTTGCTGCCCCTTCTGTCACTGGGTAAGGACACCGCAAGACCGAACCCAAAGCTAAGCACTTCTCCCATGGCAAGAACTACCAATCTAGTTGGCCAAACCAAACGGATAATTAGAAGATACTTGCAAAGATAACCAATCATACATAAAAGAATTCAGAGAAGATTCAAATATTATTCATAGATGGACTTGATCATAAACCCACAATTCATCGATCTCAACAAACACACCGCAAAAAGAAGATTACATCGAATAGATCTCCACAAGAGAGGGGGAGAACTTTGTATTGAGATTCAAAGAGAGAGAAGAAGCCATCTAGCTACTAACTATGGACCCGAAGGTCTAAGGTAAACTACTCACACTTCATCGGAGGGGCTAGGATGATGTAGAAGCCCTCCGTGATGACGGCCCTCTTCCGGCAGAGCTCCGGAATAGGCCCCAAGATGGGATCTCGTGGATACAGAAAGTTGCGGCGATGGAATTAGGTTTTTGGCTCCTGTTCTGATTGTTTGGGGGTACGTGTGTATATATAGGAGGAAGAAGTACGCCGGAGGAGCAACGAGGGGCCCATGAGGCAGGGGGGCACGCCCTAGGGGGGGCACCCTCGTGACCGCCTCTTTTGTTCCTTGGAGCAGGGTCCAAGTCTCCTGGATCACGTTCGGTGAGAAAATCACGTTCCCGAAGATTTTATTCCGTTTGGACTCCGTTTGATATTCCGTTTATCCGAAACACTGAAATAGGCAAAAAACAACAATTCTGGGTTGAGCCTCCGGTTAATAGGTTAGTCCCAAAAATAATATAAAAGTGGAAAATAAAGCCCAATATAGTCCAAAACAGTAGATAATATAGCATGGAGCAATCAAAAATTATATATACGTTGGAGGCATATCAGGCATCCCCAAGCTTAATTCCTACTCGTCCTTGAGTAGGTAAATGATAAAAAGAGAATTTTTGATGTGGAGTGCTACTTGGCATAATTTCAATGTAAATCTTCTTAATTGTGGTATGAATATTCAGATTAGAAAGATTCAAGACAAAAGTTTATATTGACATAAAAATAATAATATTTCAAGCATACTAACAAAGCAATTATGTCTTCTCAAAATAATATGGCCAAAGAAAGTTATCCCTACAAAATCATATAGTCTGGCTATGCTCAATCTTCACCACACAAAGTATTTAAATCATGCACAACCCCGATGACAAGCCAAGTAATTGTTTCATACTCTAACTTTTTCAAAATTTTTTCAATCTTCACGCAATACATGAGCGTGAGCCATGTATATAGCACTATAGGTGGAATAGAATGGTGGTTGTGGAGAAGACAAAAAGGATAAGATGGTCTCACATCAACTAGGCGTATCAACGGGCTATGGAGATGCCCATCAATAGATATCAATGTGAGTGAGTAGGGATTGCCATGCAACGGATGCACTAGAGCTATAAATGTATGAAAGCTCAACAAAAGAAACTAGTGGGTGTGCATCCAACTTGTTTGCTCACGAAGACCTAGGGCAATTTTTGAGGAAGCCCATCATTGGAATATACAAGCCAAGTTCTATAACGTAAAATTCCCACTAGTATATGAAAGTGACAACATACGAGACTATCTATATGAAGAATATGGTGCTACTTTGAAGCACAATATATGAGACTTGCTATATCATGGTGCTACTTTGAAGCACAAGTGTGGAAAAAGGATAGTAGCATTGCCCCTTTTTATTTATTTCCTTTTTTTGGGCCTTCTTTTTTTCTTTGGCCTTTCTCTTTTTTATTGGGACAATGCTCTATTGAATGATGATCATCACACTTTTATTTATGTACAACTCAATGATTACAACTCGATTCTAAAACAAAGTATGACTCTATATCGATGCCTTCGGCGGTGTACCGGGATATGCAATGAATCAAGAGTGACAAGTATGAAGAAATTATGAACGGTGGCTTTGCCACAAATACTATGTCAACTACATGATCATGCTAAGCAATATGACAATGATGAATGTGTCATGATGAACTAGATGGTGGAAAGTTGCATGTCAATATATCTCGGAATGGCTATGGAAATGCGATAATAGGTAGCTATGGTGCCTGTTTTGAGGAAGGTATATGGTAGGTGTATGATACCGGTGAAAGGTGCACGGTATTAGAAAGGCTAGCAAAGGTGGAAGGGTGAGAGTGCGTATAATCCATGGACTCAACATTAGTCATAAGAACTCATATACTTATTGCAAAACTCTAGAAGTTATCAAAGCAAAGTATTACGCGCATGCTCCTAGGGGGGTAGATTGGTAGGAAAAGGCCATCGCTCGTCCTCGACCGCCACTCATAAGGAAGACAATCAATAAATAAATCATGCTCCGACTTCATTACATAACGGTTCACCATACGTGCATGCTACGGGAATCACAAACTCTAACACACGTATTCTTTAAATTCACAACTACTCAACTAGTATGACTTTAATATTATCACCTCCATATCTCAAAACAATTATCATGCTTCAATCTTTTCTTAGTATTCAACACACTCAAAAGAAAGTTTCACAAATCTTGAATACCAAGCATATTATTGTTAAGCAAATTACCATGCTATTAAGAGACTCTCAAAATAATTTAAGTGAAGCATGAGAGATCAATAGTTTCTTTAAAACGAATCCACCACCGTGCTCTAAAAGATCTAAGTGATGCACATAGAGCAAAATTATAACGCTCAAAAGATATAAGTGAAGCACATAGAGCAAAACTACTTAGCTCAAAAGATATAAGTGAAGCACATAGAGTATTCTATCAAATTTTAATTCATGTATGGCTCTCTCAAAAGGTGTGTACAGCAAGGATGATTTTGGTATACTAAGACACAAAGACACAAATAATACAAGGCGCTCGAAGCAAAACACATATCATGTTGGTGAATAAAAATATAGCTCCAAGTAAATTACCGATGGAAGTGGACGAAAGAGGGGATGCCTTCCGGGGCATCCCCAAGCTTTGACTTTTTGGTGTCCTTGGATTATCTTGGGGGTGCCATGGGCATCCCCAAGCTTAGGCTCTTGCCACTCCTTGTTCCATGATCCATCAAAAGAATTCACCCAAAACTTGAAAACTTCACAACACAAAACTCAAAATAGAAAACTCGTGAGCTCCGTTAGCGAAAGAAAACAAAAGACCACTTCAAGGTACTGTAATGAACTCATTCTTTATTTATATTGGTGTTAAACCTACTGTATTGCAACTTCTCTATGGATTATAAACTATTTTACTAGCCATAGATTCATCAAAATAAGCAAACAACACACGAAAAACAGAATCTGTCAAAAACAGAACAGTCTGTAGTAATCTGTAGCTACGCAAGATCTGGAACCCCAAAAATTCTAAAATAAATTGCTCTGGACGTGAGGAATTTATCTATTAATCATCTTCAAAAAGAATTAACTAAATAGCACTCTTCAAAAAAAAATTAAAAGCAGTTCTCGTGAGCGCTAAAGTTTCTGTTTTTTACAGCAAGTTCAACAAGACTTTCCCCAAGTCTTCCCAACGGTTCTACTTGGCACAAACACTAATTAAACACAAAAAACACAACCAAAAAGAGGCTAAATAATTATTTATTACTAAACAGGAGCAAAAAGCAAGGAATAAAAATAAAATTGGGTTGCCTCCCAACAAGCGCTATCGTTTAACGCCCCTAGCTAGGCATAAAAGCAGATAGATCTAGGTATTGCCATCTTTGGTAGGCAATCCATAAGTGGCTCTCATGATAGTTTCATAGTAATTTTATTTTCTTTCTAAAGTGTTCCATGCCCTTTTTTAATGGAAATTGTAATCTAATATTCCCTTCCTTCATATCAATAATCGCACCAACCGTTCTAAGGAAAGGTCTACCAAGAATAATAGGGCAAGAAGGATTGCAATGTATATCAAGAACAATGAAATCTACGGGCACATAATTTCTATTTGCAACAATAAGAACATCATTAATCCTTCGCATAGGTTTCTTAATAGTGGAATCCGCAAGATGCATGTTTAGAGAGCAATCATCAAAATTACGAAAATCTAGCAAATCACACAAAGTCTTGGGAATAGTAGAGACACTAGCACCCAAATCACACAAAGCATAAAACTCATGATCTTTAATTTTAATTTTAATAGTTGGTTCCCACTCATCATAGAGTTTTCTAGGGATAGAAACTTTCAGCTCAAGTTTTTCTTCAAAAGATTGCATCAAGGCATCAACAATATGTTCGGTGAAGGCTTTCTTTTGACTATAAGCATGTGGAGAATTTAGCATGGATTGCAAAAAGGAAATACAATCAATTAAAGAGCAACTTTCATAATTAAATTCCTTGAAATCCAATATAGTGGGTTTAGAAACATCTATATTTTTATTTCTTTCAATCCCACTTTCCATCAATTTCATCATTAAGATCTAAATACTCCGAATTTTTAGAACGCCTTCTAGGTAAAGGAAGATCATATTCAGTTTCATCAAGATTAATATTGCAAAATAAAGATTTAATAGGGGACACATCAATAACTTTTAGATCTTCATCTTGATTTTCATAGGAATTGGAGGAACACGCTTTAATAAAGGCATCTTTGGAAGCACGCATCCTAGCGGTTCTTTCCTTGCACTCATCAATGGAAATTCTCATGGCTTTGAGAGACTCATTGATATCATGCTTAGGAGGAATAGATCTAAGCTTTAAAGAATCAACCTCAAGAGAAATTCTATCAACGTTTCTAGCCAAATCATCAACTTTAAGCAATTTCTCCTCAAGCAAAGCATTAAAATTCTTTTGTGAATTCATAAACTCTTTAACACTATTCTCAAATTCAGAGGGCATCTTATTATAATTTCCATAAGAGTTGTTGTAGGAATTCCCATAATTATTAGAAGGATTACTAGGATATGGCCTAGGATTAAAATTCCCTCTATAAGCGTTGTTACCAAAATTATTCCTACCAACAAAATTCACATCCATAGATTCATTGTTATTCTCAATCAAAGTAGACAAAGGCATATCATTAGGATCAGAAGAAACACTCTTAGTAGCAAATAATTTCATAAGTTCATCCATCTTTCCACTCAACACATTGATTTCTTCTATCGCATGCACTTTTTTATTAGAAGTTCTTTCAGTATGCCATTGAGAATAATTAACCATAATATTATCTAGGAGTTTAGTAGCATCTCCTAAAGTGATTTCCATAAAAGTGCCTCCCGCGGCCGAATCTAAAAGATTTCTAGAAGCAAAATTCAATCCGGCAAAAAATTTTGTATAATCATCCACAAATTCAAACCATGAGTAGGGCAATTACGTATCATTAATTTCATTCTCTCCAAAGCTTGTGCAACATGTTCATGATCAAGTTGTTTAAAGTTCATAATATCGTTTCTAAGAGAGATGATCTTAGCGGGAGGAAAATACTTAGAGATAAAAGCATCTTTGCACTTGTTCCATGAATCAATACTATTCTTAGGCAAAGACGAAAACCAAGCTTTAGCACGATCTCTAAGCAAAAAAGGAAATAGCTTCAATTTAACGACATCATTATTGACATATTTTTTCTTTTGCATATCACATAAATCAACGAAGCTATTCAGATGAGTAGCGGCATCTTCACTAGGAAGGCCGGCGAATTGATCTTTCATAACAAGATTCAACAAAGTAGTATTAATTTCACAAGATTCAGCATCGGTAAGAGGAGCAATTGGAGTGCTAAGGAAATCATTATTATTGGTATTGGTGAAGTCACACAATTTGGTAGTATCTTGAGCCATAGCGACAAACAAGCAATCTAACACACGAGCAAACAAAAGCAAACGGGCAAAAAGAGGCAAATAGAGAGGGAGGATAGAGAGAGAGAGAGGGCGAATAAAACGGCAAGGGTGAATTGGGCGGGAGAGGAAAACGAGAGGCAAATGGCAAATAATGTAATGCGAGAGATAGGGATTGTGATGGGTACTTGGTATGTTGACTTTTTGCATAGACTCCCCGGCAATGGCGCCAGAAATCCTTCTTGCTACGTCTTGAGCTTGCGTTGGTTTTCCCCGAAGAGGAAGGGATGATGCAGCAGAGTAGCGTAAGTATTTCCCTCAGTTTTTGAGAACCAAGGTATCAATCCAGTAGGAGCCCACGCTCAAGTCCCTCGTACCTGCACAAAGCGATAGCTACTCACAACCAACGCAATTAGGGGTTGTCAATCCCTTCACGGTCACTTACGAGAGTGAGATCTGATAGATATAATATTTTTGGTATTTTTGGTATAAAGATGCAAAGAAAAAAGTGAAAGCAAAGTAAAAAGCAAAACAAGATTAAAGTTATGGAGATTGATATGATGAGAATAGACCCGGGGGCCATAGGTTTCACTAGTGGCTTCTCTCAAGAGCATAATATTCTACGGTGGGTGAACAAATTACTGTTGAGCAATTGATAGAATTGAGCATAGTTATGAGAATATCTAGGCATGATCATGTATATAGGCATCACGTCCGTGACAAGTAGATCGAAACGATTCTGCATCTACTACTATTACTCCACTCATTCGACCGCTATCCAGCATGCATCTAGAGTATTAAGTTAAAAACAGAGTAACC